>NC_057852.1:125157874-125440374 GCF_015237465.2 Chelonia mydas | reverse complement strand
TGTCTAACATCTTTCATCTAATAACCTCTAAACACTTTATGTACATTAATGAATTCTCATAGCATGCCCAGGAGATCAGGATTGCCGTACCCATATTACAGATGGGGAAATCGAGGCACAGAGAGGTGAAATGAATTGCACAAAGTCATAGAGCTGGGAACAGAATTCAGGCCTAGATGTTCCTTTTCTGCAGAAATAGCTGTGGGAAGTAGCTCTGGTGGACGGATGTGTCTGTGAGGATCCCCTCCATGGCATTTTCCCAGGATTGTTCTACCTCTGTGTGGGAGGGAGGGGACGGTTGCTCTTCTGTAAAATGAGAAATGGTTCTGCCTTCTGATCCCATAAGTTTCCAGGGCCTCTCCACAGAGGTCCCTAGTCAGCTCTAGTGCTCTCTGGCTCAACATTCTTGCTTCTTGGTGCTGTACCACCTGGGCATTATTATTATTTATTAGAGCTGGTCAAAATGTGTTGATCAAGAAACTTTTTTGATGAAAAATGACCTTCTCTTGGAAATGCAGTGCTGCTCTATGGCCTCCCTCAAAAGAGCACCCATTGGCTGAATTGTTCTCCTATTGCTACCTATTAATCATGGTGAATATATAATAGGTATTTATACGGCATCTGTTACCAGAGTGTCTGAGCACCTCAGAATATTTCATGCTTGATCCTTACATCGCTCCAGTGCTGTGGGGATGATTATCCCCATTTTACAGATGGGGAACTGAGGCACAGAGAGACCAAGTGGCTTGCCCAAGGTCACACAGGATGTCAGTGGCATAGCATGGATTTGAACCTAGGTGTTTCAAGTCCCTGGCTAGTGCCCTAACCATTGGACTATCTTTTCTTTCATCACCATTCATTGAGTGTATGCCAGAAGTCCTCGATGGGAAGGGTGCATTGCTGTGTAAAGTGTTCCCTCATTCTCATCTACAGTATTTTGTATGTCCATCTAATGCACTGATGGAATTAATTGCCCTCCCGTTTGCTCTCACTCGCCACTTGTTGCTGTTCACACCACCTCACAAAGAGTCACATGTGCACGCTCAGCTCTAGTTGCTGCAAAGGGTGTGGTCTCATATAGTTTGATTGACTGCATTAGTGCCAGGCCTTCTGTGTGAGTAGGCTGTGGAACTGCTTTAAGTGTCCCATCATTCCCCTGTTCGAAGATATTTCAGATAGCGACCAGTATGCTTCAGAGTTCAGGCCTCTCAGATTCTCTCCAGATCTGTCCCATTTTCCACTGATTTTGTTTCAGGTGGGTTCCCAATATTATTTTCTGGTTCCGGTTCAGATGTTCTTTATTAGATGGAACCCTCACAAGAGCATCTGAATTTGTGAACTTTCCACCATGCTGAGGTTTTTATCAACTGATCTTGTGAAGTTTCTTCCATTTGGGGGCCGAAATCTCATGAGAACTGCTCTGCGGATTTCAGAGACCTTGAATCTGAATCCTCACCTTCTGTCTGATTTGAACTTGACTTTTAGGCTACTGCTCAGGTGGATCTGGGTCCGAACATGGATCACAAGACAATCTCAAGTTAAAAGGTGGGTCTTGAATATATCTGGTTTCATCTTACCACTGAGTGAAATGTCCTACTTCATATAAAGGTGCCGGGGCTGTCTGATGCTAAGAGAAATGTTACCAGATAGAGAGGAAAAAGAAACCTGTTTTTCAATGATTTTTTTGGTCAGGGTATATTCAAAAAGCAGACCCCAATTCAAGTTCTTAAGGAAATTAGTGATGCAGCTAATGGCTTCTCCGGCATGACCACAGGTCAGCATCTGCAGGCAGAACCATCCGTTTTGGAAGCACTGGAATTCCTGTTGCTCTTTTCCTGCCCCCCCTTTGGTGCTAAGACTGGACTCAAGCAGCACTGCTGACACTTTCATTCCTTGGAAAAGCTCAGGATCTGGTTTTCATTTAAATGTGTAAAATTATCTGAGTTGTTTTACCCTCGATAAGGTTTACAAGCGTCTGTATATCTTTAGTTTTAACAGAGGGCAGTTCAATAGACAGTTTACGAAGTACTGGTCAGGGAGATAAATTATCTTGTGCGGTCACACAATCACCAGTCACAATCTCCTCAGTGACATTATAGCCAACGATAGGATTTTTCAGGTTCATAGAAACTCCTTATCAAAACACTTCCTGGTATTTCTCCCCCCTTCTCCTTCCAGCCATTGCCAGTTAAAGTATAATCTGCACCGTTCCTGCTGGATGGCAAGACTCTGGTTTGATGCCGCAGGGCCCAGTGAGCCGTTCCTCATCTCTGGCAGCTCTTCGGGATTCATGAATTGGAAATAGAAATGTTTCGGTTTGGTGCAGCTCTTTGACACTGTTTGCTCTCCAGGTCCCACATCTTGCTATAACCGGAGCACTGACTGCATCATTAACAAGTGAAGCTTTGCAGGGTTACTCCTGAAGTTAGAAAAGGGGTAAAGTTGTGTTTTTATTTTTCCTTTGCTGCCCTTCTGGAGATTAAGGTTTTGTTGCTAAACATTCAAGGCTCCTCAACTCTTGACCCTCTTGTAACTATGGAATCCAGTCCACTTTATGCCCCTTCCCGTAGCTAATTGTGTTCGGTTCTGGCTATCCTTGGGCTTTGCTGTTCTCAGTATGATGCGGGGAGGACTGCCTCCTCTTGTGGAAACACTGTGGGAGGAGACCCGGGGGGAGAAAATCTCTGTTGAGATCCCCTTGTGGTTTTCCTCCCTGATCATTCCATAGGCGTTGGGAATTAGCTGCTGGTCCCTCTCTGAAACTGCACGGATCTCTACGGACAGGTGCAGAATGTGGGAGGTGTTGTAGCAGGCCTTGTAGAGGGTGTTACTGTTGTGTGCCAGAGTATTTTGGCAGTGAGAACAATCTTAGTGGCATTGGTGAGAGGGAATTGTGCCAAAGGGCTGAGCCAGACCATTTTCTTCCAGATCCTGGTCTAGGGGTTGAGATTTAGACCTGTAACC
Source organism: Chelonia mydas (assembly GCF_015237465.2). Lineage (NCBI taxonomy): Eukaryota > Metazoa > Chordata > Testudines > Cheloniidae > Chelonia > Chelonia mydas. The sequence continues at coordinate 125,437,410 of NC_057852.1, read as the reverse complement.
CACACTCGGAGTCTGCCAGCTCCTGGAACTCTGGACTGAGCCCCTAAGATGGGGCTACACAATAATTACCATCCCCTCCCTACTGCTGCCCCGTGCGCTCTCTGTCACAATATCCCAGCATGCTTGGATCAGGGGTGTGGACAGAATGGATAGAAACTCCTGCAGAGGCCAGTAGGGAGGCTTCTGCATGGGTAGATATGGACAGGCAGTTTTCTGGGCTGATGATGAGCCAGGGCTGTTCAGGCGCTCAGTGACAGGAGATAGTTGGACTCAGAAACAAAGAGACTCGTTTAAGGTTCAGTTTTGAGTTTAGGAGCTGCAGGAGAGAGAAACAGAAGAGCTGAGGGACAGGAGTCTCAGATCAACAACTCCCTTTATGGGAAGGGGAGTTAAACTGCTGTGGAATCTAGTGCATTGGTCAGGCATGGGACACATGTAAACCCTGCATGAGGAGACCTGGATACAAACCATTGCCCAGATTCCACTAATTGATGCTAAATAGAAAGAAAAATAATGCAGGGAAAAAAACCCTCCTAGAAACAATCAATAAATTAAAGATGCTTAGGGATATAAATTCAGCAGTTAAACGAGATGCTAATGAAGATGGGAATTTAATGGTGAGTACTCTCATTACATTGTTTTAAAATCTCTATTCGGTGTAGATTTGGTGCCATTAAAAGGGAGACAGGATTGTGACAAACATCCTAGAGAACAAAAGTTGATCTGGCATCTGAGCAAAACTACTGTGGTTTATCACTGAGCAGCTCTGAGTCTCCATTTCTGAGCTACCTGTTGCTGCACAGCTAGGAAAAAAAGGAGAGTAGTTAATTAAAAAGCAACTAATGACTGTTGCACAGGGTCAATTTGCTTCTCTGAGCCTAAAAGGTACAAGATATTAACACATATATCATTTTTCTGACATGGGAGGAGGGCTGTGGCAGTTGGCAACAGTGCTTTCGTGTCTCTAAAGCAGGAATTAATTACCTAGAGATGGGCTGAACAGGTTTGGCTGGCACTGAACCTCTAAAAAGAGGAGCTGTTCAGATATTGTGGGGACGGTAAATTGAGGATGTTGCTGTCTCAACCCAAAATCATCCTGATTTTTGTTATCTCAGGGTTTGTCTGCACTGCAGTTGGGAGGTGTGGTTGCAGCACCTGCATACATACCTGAGCTAACTTCTAGATCAAAACAAGCTTGAGTAACAATAGTAGCGAAGCTGCAGCAGTGCACGTGGCTGCATGAGTTGGTCCCACCCACCCAGGACCATGGCTAGATACTCAAGCAGCCGCCGCTTATTCTGCTGAGGCTTCAATGGTATCGTTACTCTAGATCAAAGCTAGCTTGGGTATGTCTGCTCTGCGTGTGCTGCAGTTACACCTCCTGGCTGCAGTGTAGACATACCCTCAGTGACAACGTGATTCCTAGAAACACTGCCTGCCTCTGTTGTTTTTGACACCACCGAACTGTCCTTCCCCGAGTCCCAGGCCTTTGAGTTTCAGTCAATGAGGCCACACGCACCCTTCAGAACAGTAACAACTCTGAGTGCCGCTGCAACTTTCAGTTAGTCTGGACACGGCTAATAAAACAGCTTTCTTCAAAGGCTCCTCACCACACGCCCATCTTTCCTCCTTGCAGCATGCAATGGTGCGAGAAGGTCTTTTCTATGCCTCATTAGGCTAAAAAATAACAAGCCATTTACCTAGCTCTTGCAGAGCTAAGGGTATAACATCCTACTAGAAGTCAAATCCTGCCCTGTAATGGACAGCTCTGTTAGAGGGTGTAGTGGGCATAGCGATCCTCTCCTTCTCCGCCATGTGGAGCCGGTCAGGATCTGTGCTTATCCTGCTGGAGAATATTAGGCAAGGGGGACAAGCTCTTGTGCTGCCTAACCCACAACAACCCCAACAGGATGAGCCACTGACTAAGAATGCAGGGCCAGACTCAGCTTGTGTGTACTGCAGTTTGGCATATGGGTGGACAACTGTAACAGCAAAGATGCTCCCAGCAGCATGGCCCAGGCCCTGTCTGACTTTTATCCTGCATCACCTGCTGCCTGGGTGGCTGACATCGCTCTGTACTCTCTCTATATGCTCCAGTCTCATTTCATCTGGAAGAAAGTTACTCTTGGTTAATGTAGTTGCTTCGCCTTTACCGGAACAAGGCATTTTTTTCTGATGTCAAAGTGGAATCTCGCGACTGTAATTATTTTCCTTCATCTCACACTTTTCTGGTTGCACTGTGTCTCTACCGGCATGTGCCTCCATTGATTAATATTAAACTTCTGGCTCATCTTTTCGAACTGGAGCAATTTCTTGCAACAAATAGTCCGAAGAGCTAGATTTCTGAGTGATTAGCAGGCGGCTGAGATGGCCCAGTGCTTGGAGAGCTTAACGATTCATAGCCAGATACATTCACCATGGTTAGGGCGGTGGGCATGCCACATCTGTGAATTCTCTGGCAGAACCTATGACTGAGATTATTTTAAATCAGGAGTCTAGGGTTTTGTCAGCCTCTTTGCAGACTGGCTGGCTCAGTGAGAGAGGTTATGATCTGCCCCTCTGCCCCAGTCCCTGGGGCACAGGAATGAAGTGACAGCCATCTCCATACCAGCTGGCCTGCTGTGCTCTACCCCCTCCCTCCCACTCTTTGGAGCAGAGTGAAGAAATGCATGCTAGACTGCTGCTGCAGGAGGCTGGATACTGAATCACTCACTCCTGGGGCAGTGTAGTGATGTGAGGTGAGTGGCAGGACAGGCCTTCGGGCACCACGATGATGACTCTACCTTGGCTAGGGGCTGCGGTGTGGAAGGATGAAGGGGTGAAAAAGAGAGAAATCATGGATGTCAGACATTTTTGATAAAATCAGGGGGCCAGCTCTTCTGGTCTAAATCAGGTTAGTGCCCTTGTCTTCCATGGGGCTCCACTGATTGCCATCACTTGAGGGTCTGGCCCTGTATTTTGATGAATATTGCAGTGACTCATCTGTGATTTTCCCCTCAAAATTTAATGTGACAAAGTCTTTGCCCTGGTCATGGTCATCAGCTAACCATACATCAGTACACGAGACGTAGGAAACAGCTCACAGCCTTCTGGACCAGGAGTGCTCTGTGTCTGTATACATGTAAAGAGTCAGTAGATTAGAGGGCACACAAGAACTTGTAGCATAGTTCCTGGGTTTTGTATGAACAATAAAACCTATTTCAGTGCACTGTAAATAGCTCTCTGCAGTACTAGAGAGTAGTACCTTCTGCTCCCAAGAAACAGGCCTCTAGCACATGAACTAAAGAAAAAACTGCTTCTGGAGCCCAACTGTCCAAAGCTCAAGCCTACGTTTCATCCACAAAACTGTGCACTGGCCTGCCGTGCTTGCCAAAAATAGATCCTCCTCTGCGGACTACATCACTGTAGGTGCAAATGCTTACCTGCACACACGCATACCTGTCTGCATGCACAATGACCAGCGTTGTGTGCACATACCTGGAGCATGTTGAAGCAGGTCTGGGTTGCCTAAACAACGGAGGTGCTGAAATATGAACATTTGGCATTCGCTGTTAACAGTGACTGAGCTCTCTATCCTTGTGTAGGCCAGCCAGCGGAGTGCCAAATGCCGCTTCAGACACAGGTGAGTAGGCCTGATCCATTCTACCAGGCAGAAAGGCAGTAGCCATTTTGGGGGGAAACCTAACAATTTCTCTTTCCAATCCAAAAAAGTAACTCAGATGCAGCGTCTGATATCCATTGATGTCGTCGTATTTTAACCAATTTGCTAAATGGATTTATATGCTAGAGGTATGAGCAGGTCAAGTAAAACCAGGAACTCAACTGGGGTTAGAACACAGATATTCCTGTCTTCCCAGTCTGTCTCAGTGCACCAGCTCATCCAGCATCTTTAATGCATACAAAACATGACCATATAGCATTATAGGCAGGTTATCTTATCTGGTAAACTCTATGGGGCTGACCCCATGCAGTGCAGAGCACTTGCTGAATTGTCTTCAATAAGAGTTGAGGGTGCTGAGTACTTCCCAACACTGGACCCTAGGTCTGGGACATTTGTGATCAGTATTGTGAAATGGCATTATAGTGCTGGGCATCAGTGGTACACTTTGGCTGTGAATAGCAATACCCACTACTAGATGCACGGGTCTGAATGCTTTCCTTTTTTGCCTTGTTATGGGGTGTCTACCCCGCATAGGAGTGAAAGGGGTTAATGGAAGCCAGATGGGCCAATTAACCTGGCAGACTGAATGCTGAGGGGAAAGCCCTAATTAAAGGAACAGGCTCACCTGTGCAGCGTAGAAGGCAGGGCCTGTATAACAGCAAGTAGCTGGCTGCAGACAGAGGCTGAGGGGCTGCAGGGAAGGAGGTTGCAGTCACTCCCTGAGTAGGAGTTGGTAGGCTGGGAAGCTCAGAGAGGGGAAAAGCCAGATAGATAGAAAGAAGCCCAGGGAAACAGCAGAGACCTTGGCTTCTTATTATAGGGTTCTGGGCCTGGAACCCAGTGTACAGAGAAGGTCTGGGTTCCCCCGCCGGCCACTGGGAAGAGGCAAGGGTGTTGGAGACGCCAGCCAGACAGCAGGTCTGGAAAGACACTGAATTCCCCAGAAGGAGAGGACTTTAGTGAATCTAAAGGAGGGCCAAGCCAGGAAGAGGAGACTGCAGTGCCTGGTGTGAGAGAGGCTGCAAGTGAGACAGGACAGGGGAAGACTCCTCCAGAGGGGGAGCTCAAGCCTGGCAGAATTAATTTCCAGCATGGCCAGCAGGAGGTGCCATTGTGGTGAATGGACCCTGTGACAAGCCTATAATGTCAAATTTCTAATAGCCATAAGATCACTGTGCATGTGCCTTTCAAGTGGATTGTGTTACTGGATTCTCTTGTGTGCTTGAAATTGCTTGGCCTTCAGTTTTATTCTTCAAATCACTGGAGGCAGGTAATACTTGCCCAGAAATGTAATTCTTGTGTCATGTCCTGTGGCTTAATTATAAAATGCCTTTAAAACTGGAAGCACAACTGGGTGGCAGTGATGTCATAACTGGGTCACAGATGCCCGGTAAAGGCAGAGTTGTGACTGATTTCCTTACTTGGTTTTATACCTTCTAGTTTTACAACAGCAATTAAACATCCCAGGCAGGGTTTTCTTGGGTTGTGATTAGTGAATAATGTGTATCAAATACTTGAAGTGTTGCCTCCCTGTCTTTTTTCATATGCTTGCTCTGAACAGCTGATTTCCTCAAATGTATTTGAAATTAGTCACCAAATACATTCCGTGTGTAATTCGAAAGTGGTGACTTGTTTGTGGGCATTAGACTGAGGGTATTGCACGTAAGACCTTCAAAAGTCAGGCTTGATTGGACACTTGGTATCTTCCTGCTCTCTGCAGATTTGCTGAGTGGAACTTTTTAGTCTGGTTCTTCCTCCAGTGGCAGCTAGGTTTGTCAATTGGCCTCTCAGGCCCATATTAACCCTTTTAGAGCCCGTGTGAGGTAGACACACTATCACAGGTTCCAGCTGAGATCAGTGTCCCATTGTGTTAGGTGACGTACAAAGTCAGACAGTCCTTGCTCTGAAGAGCTTACAGTGTCCACACACAATACTGACAAAGAATGTTCTATTCTGGATAGGTTTTTTTAATCTTGCTTGTCACTGTAGTATCGGAGCACCTTCCAGCAGTGTGTTAAGCAATGTGACTGCACATCTGTCATGTTTGCTCTCTCTTCCTCTCCCCAGAGGAAGAAGCAGGTGCAATGAAGTATCTTGTTTTTGGTAGTTTTTTTTTTTTAATATAAATATACCTGTTGCTATGTGTTTATATTAGAGAAGGACAAGGTCAAAGACTTGTGCCTTGCACTTGTTGCCAGGAATTAGGACTTGCAGCTAAGCCTGGGACCAGCTAGTTCCACCTCCCTAGTGAGCAACAGAGGACTTGCTGCTGAATCACAGTTGGCTTGCAGCAGACTCACCTGCTTGGCCAGACTGCCCAAAACAGGCATGCTCCTAAGACCAGCAGCAGCATTAGGCTAATGGTACTTAAAACGTTTGCCCACGGCTGTTAGCTCCTGCTTATTCCCAGCCTTGTTCTGGCTTTGTTTCACTCCAGATAACCTGGCTCAGAAACATGGCTCTGATTCCTGACTTTAGCTCTGATATTTGGCTTTGGCCTCTGACTCTGGGCTTCTGTTCCTGGCTACTGACTATGCTCCAGTCACTGGGCCTGACTGCCCACGTCCCAGTATCTGATACTTGAAGTGGAAAACGGTGGGGTTTGTGATTAGTTCTTGGGCGAGTTCATTCTACAGTCTTGGACCATCCTTGGAGAAAGTTCTGTTCCCGCACAGACTTATTGTTCAGAGTTTGATTGTGCCAGAGGAGTGCAGTTGTCAGCCACTGTCTTTGTCCCTGGGTTTTAGATCATGGAGTGCTTAGAAGACAAGGACTGAGACCTTGGACTTGATCTGAAATTCTATGGGAAGCCATCATAGAGAGTGAAGGACTGGTTTGTTATGTTTGTGGCGGACTGTGTTGCTGAGGACACGTGGTTTGGCATTAGGGTGACCAGATGTCCCGATTTTATAGGGACAGTCCTGATTTTGGGGGCTTTTTCTTACATAGGCACCTATTATCCCCACCCACTGTCCCGATTTTTCACACTTGCTGTCTGGTCACCCTATATGGCATTCTGTACTAGTTGGTATGCTGAGCACTTTGTATCCAGGTCTATCGCATTGCTGTAATCCAGCCAAAAGGTGACAAGCCATGAATAACTGAGGCCAGGTCTTTGTCTGCTAGAATGGGATGGATTTTTCTAGCCAAGCAGTAATCACGAATGCCGCTATGTGAGAGCACCGCGTAAGTGAGGAATCCAAGAGTACTCCTAGACTACCACCTGAATTGACCGTGTGTGTGTGTGTCTGTCTTCAGCACTGGCTGCACACTCTTCAGACTACTTTCCTCTGCCCAACAGAATTGCCTCTGTTTTACTTGAGTTCAGCTTCAGCCAGCTGCTCTTCCTCCAAGAGCTGACCTCATCCAAGCACTGGCCCATTGTGGTGGTAGTGGTGTGATCACATGTCGTGAAGGATAGCTAGAGAGCTGTGTATCATCTTCATATTGCTGGCACTTGAGTCCATGTTGTCTGACCTTGCACCTACTGGCTTCATGTGGATGTCGAAAAGGATTGGGGAGAGAGACTTGATCCTTGTGCAAGCCCATAAGTGATGGGAGTGGTAGAGGTCCCATCACTACTTGTTAGATGTGTGACACACACACACCTACCTCAAAGTAGCACCCTGGAACCCCCATATTCACCACTCATACAATTATGATACATTTTGTACAAAGTATGCCTTGAGGTATTGTTCAGCAAAACAAGACTTTTTAGACCTATGAATATCCTGTTGGATTGTTTGCACTATCATTGTATGTGAAGTTGTGAATTATTGCTTTATGCCTTTCTGAAATATGTTAAGAGGTGGGGAGACATCCACAGTCAGCCTTTCAGTAAGGATAAAAGAGCACCCATTACTAGTCAGGCCGGCATTGATGGCCTATCAAAAAAAAATCCATCCCAGAGGCTCCTTAGAGAAGGCACATAAGCAATGGAGACTGCTCTCCCAATGGGGACTGCCTGACCCCCACGTCACTGCAAGGATCTTTCTAGCAGCTGGAAGAAAGTATAAAAAAAGACAGCGACATCATCACTTGGCCCCCTCCCCTCATCTAAATACCTGGAAAATTGTTGGGAAGAAAAATTTGAAGTGGGGCGTTTAGTCCCAGGTTGGAAAAGGGTCCTGTCTGTGCATTGAGGAACCATAAACTACTTGTACCATCTGTTAGGGCAGTGGTTCCCAAACTTGTTCTGTTGCTTGTGCAGGGAAAGCCCCTGGCGGGCCGGGCCAGTTTGTTTACCTGCTGCGTCTGCAGGTTTGGCCAGTCGCGGCTCCCAGTGGCCGTGGTTCGCTGCTCTAGGCGAACTGCGGCCACCGGGAGCCGTGATCAGCTGAACCTGTGGATGCAGCAGGTAAACAAACTGGCCCGGCCCGCCAGGGGCTTTCCCTGCACAAGCAACAGAACAAGTTTGGGAACCCCTGTGTTAAGGTGAGACACTGTTTGATTCAAATCTTGCTTAGTCTGTGAATTTACTTTTAAGTAACCAACTCTGATCTCTCTGCCTGCTATTTATAATCACTTAAAATCTATCCTTTTGTAGCTAATCAATCTGTTTTATATTTTACCTAAAACAGTGTGTTCTTGGTTGATGTGCTTAGGAAATCACAGCTCAGGTTACAAGGCTAATGTATGTCCACTCCACACTGAGGTAGTGGCGAACTAGGTAATGAGCTTACACTGGCCAGGCTTCTGATGAGCGTAAGACGGTACAGTTCTGGGGTGCAAGGCTGGGAGCTGGGGGGAATTGGCTGAAGCCTCTCTATTGATGGTTCATGCGTGGCTGGGAGATCATTCATGTAACTCAGTTGGGTGTGTCCCTGCCTGTGTAAAATGTCAGAGACTTGTAGCTTGACATTAGCATCACCGTGTGAGAGACAACCCAGGTTCATGGGTTTGGAGGGCTCAGCAGTCCCATGCAACCTGGGGACCCCATCGCAGTGAGACTCTAGGAAGGACTCAACCCATCTGAGAGCATTACCCTGGACCTCTGCCATCTCTCTCAGGCAAGAGAGCAGGATTTCATGGGGGTATTACTTTCCCCATTTTATCAACAAGGAACTGAGGTACAGATTGATTATGGCCCTCTCTGCAGTAAGGAGATTCACATTGGTTGCAGTTACATCATTGTCAATTTCCTTAACATAGACAGGGCCTAAGGCCCAGCTCCTCAAGGTATGTAGACACTTAGGGTGGGAGCCACAAAGGGAATTGGGTGTTGCTAAGTCCCACCCCTCTCTTGGAGATAGGCACCTAACCCACCTGACTCCAGATGACCGATTTCCATTGTATTTGTGGATAGGCAGAGATAGGGGCTTCCCTGTGGTCGGACTTAGATGCCTAAGGTGTTTCTGGTGGGAATGAGTTAGGTGCGTATCTTGCTCCCCACACAGCATGGGGCAGGGGGGAGAATGAGGGGGAGGTGCTGTCCCCGTCACCTTATAACTTTTAGCCCAGTGGTTTGAGCTTTACCTGGCATGTGGGAGACCTATGTTCAATTTCTCCCCTTCTCTGTCTGAGGAGGAGAGAGGATTTGAATAGGGGTCTCTAACCTCTCAGGAGAGAACTCTAACCACTAAGCCATGGGGTATTCTGATGCGGGAGGTCCTCCCTCAGTCTCGTCTGTTGAAGCTGTTTCAAAGTAAGTGTGTTTGTGACTGGAGCAGTGGTCTTGGACCTTGTCTCCTATCTCTCAGGTGGGTGGCCTAACCCCTGCACTACAAGGTTGTTCTCATTCTATCCCAGCCCAGTGACTGAGTATTTATCCAAAGTGGAACAGTTACTGGACCGGAGGGAGGGAGGGAGGGAAAGTGAGCAAAAATGACTCTGGAGTGCAGTGACTGGGGCACCCACCTGGGAGGTGGGAGACCAAGGGCCCAGTCCCCCTGCTCCACTTACTCACTCGTTCATTATTTAGCCCCAGTGGAACAGTTTCTTCAGGAACAAGTGAGGGAGCCTGTGTAAGGCTGTCCCACAGCTCAGTGGTTAGAGCACTCTCTGGAGAGGCGGGAAGCCCCTGTGCAAATTCTTGCTCTCCCTCTGGTGGGTGGGGGGGATTGAATGTGGGTCTCCTGCATTCGAGAGGAGTGCTCTAACCGCTGGGCTAAAAGTTACAAGGTGGGCACCATCATCTTTTCTGGTCAGATTTTGAATGGGACCCTATCTGGTAGGTGTGCTCAGAGGCCACCTACTGGATCAGACCCTGCACTGACTGAGGCAGTGAACACCTATCTTTGCTTGGTTTGTGAATCGCTCTGGGGAGTTGGTGGGGAGACAGACTCCTGGACATCTAGAGTAAGGTAGCAGTGCACATGCCCAGATACAGAAATGTAGGTACCTAGGGGCTGTTTGCTCTGAAACTTTGGTGCTGAATGAGTTGAGGTATCTACAGGTGTTTTTTTTTTGGGGGGGGGGGAGAGTTTTGTTTTGGCTGCTCTGCAATCCACAGGCACTTTGGTGCCTAAGTACCTCTGTGGTGCCCAACCCTAACTCCTATTGACTTCAGTGGAAATTAGATATTTAAATATCCTTTTGAGAATCTGGCCCTAAGTGACTTGTCCAAGACCACAAGGGAACTATATGGCAGACCTAGGAACTGAAACTAGATCACCTGAGTCCTAATCTACTGCCTTAACCAAGATCCTCCTCCTCTTAAAAAAAATATGCCCACAACATTTGCAAGATCATCCATCTACATATGTCCCCTCCCTTACCCATTTGGTTTTCATGGGTGCCTGGATGTTTACACAAAGCCAGGCAACTACAGTCGTGACGACCTGACGTGAACCTCACTTACATCCAGGAAAACTAGTGTAACTGCATTCACTTCACTGGAGTTACTCCTAATTATGCTAGTTTGAGATCAGCACCTGACTGCACATAACTAGGTAGATCTTTGTGTATGAAAATGTATGTGCTCATAATTTTTTTTTCAGTGCAGTAAGAGATGCCCGTTATAGCCAAGGAATAGGGAGGAAAATGAAGCATAGACTTCATTACATGCTCATCGCTATAGTCAAGCCATGAAAATAGTGCCACTGAACAAACCTGAGCAGAAAAATATGCATTTTTGTTACCATGACACTCTTGAAGGCTTTTAAGTTCCTTGCAACTGAGTGTGAGGAATCCCTATTGACTAATTCATTTTCTGGTTTGACAGACATCCTTTAAAATAACATGACGTTTATACACACGCATCATATGTAAATGTCGAGAGTGGGAAACACAACAGATTGCATTTCAAGCACCTAGGATTTATTCCATTGTTACATTTTTATATCTATATGCGTTCAGGATCTCCCAGTAATGGCTGCGTCCATGTGACCTATTCGCGCTGGTGAAGACTGGCTAGCTGTGAGCTATCCTGGCAAGTGAAGTGGCAAATCAGCTGGTTTTGCACTGACTCTGTGTAGCCTCTCCATAGTGCTTGATAAGGTCAGGATGCAGCCTGAATTAGAGGGACAAGTAGGTCAGTGATTAGTCCACACTGGATCATAAATAGCTAACCTATCAAGAGATATTGCTCTGGGAGTGGATTACAAAGGGTTTATACAGTTTAACATCCTCCTGGAGCTCAGCTGATACATGGTAACATCTATCAAGAAATCACGTTACGGTCTTTGGACCGAGATACTTCCCACTGGCTGTTAAGGAAAAGAGTCCTTCCAGAGAAAGTTTGTGTGTGACTGGATGAATGAAGAGGGGCCATGGCGCTGGGACATGGAGGACAATGGAAGCGCATGTCTGCACCCTGTATTTTCTCCTCAGCTAAGATAATCAGATGGTTGGGTATCTCCAGTCCCACTCTCCTTGAGTTCCCCGGTGGAATTCTGCTCAAGCTGTTGAATGAAACTGACTAGAACCCTGATCTCTGAAGTGGATGCACTGGGTGCTTTAGAGACCAGAACTCCAGTCAGTTCCATTAGGCTCCTGAATGGAGCATGGAAGCAGGAGAAGGCCATGAAGGGATCAGATGGAAGAAAGGATAGAGGTAGAACAGAACTAGCGGTGTGGGGTGTAGGGTTCTGGGGAGAGAAACCACCCTGAAAGGGGCAAGAGGAAGAAACCATGTGGAGAGGAAGCAATAGTAGAGGGTGACTTGCTCTTTTTATAATCTTTATTTTTTGCCATATACATATATTAACAGAATTCTGGATACATATACACAGAGATGTACAGCGTTAGGGTCCAACAGAAAGATGCAAGAATGAGCACAATTCTTGGTCTGGCTTCCTTAATGTTTGATTCTAGTAGATCATTAGGCTGAACAATATTAAGAGCCTAGTTTTAAGGCAGTATAGTTAGCTACTGCATGTCATTTTATTCTGAGAACCTTTTTACGTGGGCATTGAACGGGGCCTTTCTCTTGGTCTGAGAGAAAAGAGCTATGCGGCACCTGTCACAACTGAAGTTTAAGGAATAACCTCTGGGCTTGATGCTTCTCCCATTGAAGGTGATGGCAGTTTTGCCATTGACTTCAGTGGCAGCAGGATTACTACTTATAATGTTTGTTTGGTTTGTTGTAGCACTGAAGAGCATGAGCCATGGACCAACATCCCATTGGCCAAGATCCCACTGTGCTAACTCCACCCTTTCCCCCCCGACCCATTCTGTGTTTGCACATGTTTTGTTTGCTTGTTACAACTTAATAAGGAAGATGCAAAGAGAAAAGCCTTGGACTTTGCATAGCCTGCTTTCCATTCCTTTGGGCAACTTTTCCCAAAGGGTGATGAGTACTACACAGTTGCTTCTATGTGCAATTACTGTTAAATCTTAACACTCAACCCTTCTCGCTGCCATTCCTCCTAGTCAAGGCCTTGCCCAGGAGAGACTGAGGGGAGAATAATAAAAACTGATCTCTGTTTCACTGGAAATGCTTCCCCTTTTGGACACAAGCTGAGACTGTTTTTAACTCTGACTGTTCGACCCATGGTTTGATAACCACAGCTCACAGTAGGGTCTAGCTTATCTGAAGACCAAACAGTAATTTTCTTATTTCCGCTTAGTGGTGAGATATTTAATTGCTGCTTAGTTTCACAAGTCAAGTAATTCACACTGACGTGCTAAAAGCAGCCACCAGTAGTTAAGCTTCCATTCAGGAGGCTCTGGTGAACAATCCTGACATCTTATTGCAGGGACTGGCTCTGCAGGCTGAGAGGATTCATGTTTCTCCTCTTGAATGGGCAAGCAATCTACAGAAAATTAAGTCTGAAAAGCCATGAGAGGTTGTGAAAGACAGTTTAAGGAAAGAGCCCTATTGGGTGAAATTTCTCTTGCAGCACAAATTCAGACTGAAAAAATTGAAGGGCTACCAGGTAATTGATAAAGAAAGAGATCACTTAAATGCAACAAGACTGGGATGAACAAGGAACAGAGGAGTATTCACTTCATACAAAATGTTTGCATTAGATCAATAGATCTATAAAACCCATCCCTCTCCAAGAACGTATGGAGATACAGAAATGGTTCAATCCAGAGCATGGAAGTAGAATTATGCTCAGTGGGTCTTAGCCTACTGTTGCTTGCACTGGTGTAAATCAGGAGTAAATCTGCTGAAACCTACTGAGTTATGCTGATGTGAACAGAACTGGGCCAAATAGGATGCAGACTCTCCACTGCCTTTCAGCTTGTACGGCTGTTTGCAACTGTGCAGAGCGAATGTGAAATGCTTGCATTGATATGAGAGAGTGGAGTAACCTGGTAGCATTTTACACCTGTTCTGATCTCCACTGAGTTACTTGGGATAAGACCAGTGTAATGGAATGAAGAATCAAGTCCATGTGGTGAGGAACGTCTGATTTGTGTTTCTTCTGATTGCTTGCTGAAGCCATTGTCACGTGGGCACTACATGTGAGTAGAATGCACGGTATGCAATGGTGGTGGTCCAGCTGTACCAATCCCTGGATATTAGAGAGATAAAGTAGCTGAGGTAGTATCTTTTATGGGATCAACTTATGTTGATGAGAGATGCAGTCTTTTAGAATGCACTGCACATACACTAATGTTTCTATGCATAATGTACAGAGAGACTGCACAACATGGATGTGGGATAAACAATTTATTTTTGTGAGTTAGGAATGGCCAAATAACTCTCGACTGGCAGAGCCCGGCAAAGCCATGAGTCAGTGATTCATGGTTGAACCAAAGGAGTGGAGGTAAATTGTTTGTTGCAACTTCCTGATAGCAGTTATGCTGGGAGAGTTATAGTTGTAACACACTGGTATGTCTCAACTCATGCTTATTACATTCATCAGACTGCTTATAGCCTTAGGGTTTATTAATGAACCCCCTTTTTGCTTTTAGTTTAGTGTTGCCTGGCAGGTTATCTGAGATGGTGGAACACATCTGCAGAGGGCAGGCTTTGTATCTGCAGTGCTAAGTAATTGAAAATATTTTATAATTTAAAATATTTAATCCTTTATTTTTAAAAGATCTATTGCTGTGATGGTGAGGTGCCTGCTTACAAACTGCATTACACAAAGCTACCAATAATGAGTAGCACCCTTTCTGTCAGAAATAATGTAAATAAACAAAAATCAGATAAACTAAGCCCAATAAGAATGTCTTGTATTACGATCTGATGCCCGTTTATATTTTGGATCTGAAGGACCATCTAAGGGAATGATTTCCAGAGCTTTGGAGCCCATCAATCAAGACATGTTGGCCATGGGTGTTGGAAAGCTTCACCCTATGAACTGATCACTTACCTTCACTGCTGTGCTGGGGTATAAAGTGAGAGGGATTGTCTCAAATAACCAGGTCTCAGTCTTAGGGTCAACGCCTTTCAGATTATTCCAGGCAACAATCTCGAAGGTGCTAGCACGCTTTTGGGCAGGGGTAAAGATTAAATTAAATGAATGGGGAACCAGTGCAAAGATCTGCATACGTGTTACATGCTCACTGCAGCTTGGTCCATTCAGTGAAGGGACTTCAAGGGGAGCCTAACTGAAGTGCCTGGGCCTCCTAGTGCTAAAGGCTGGGTAACTGCAGCAAGGTTTGCACTACAGAGTAATTTTTACCACTGCCAGGCGATCTGCAGGTGATGAAAGGGATTACAGGCCGCTGCTTCTTCCTGAGAACCCAGGAGCAGTCTTGAATCCCCATCTAGATGGCGTTTGCAAAAAGGCAGAGACGCACCTTGACATGCAGCCCCCATTCTTTTTACCACTTCCCAGTGCCAACAAGCCTCATTTCTGTTTTATCTGGGTTGTTTTCCCACAAATCCGTATCTTCGACAAACAGTTGGAAAGCAATGAGAGAGTTGAAGCTGGATTTGCTGAAAGCGAGACATAGGGCAACATCTCCATATTGCTGATGCTAACGCTTACAACACCTCACAGCGTTCCCTGGACACTTCATTAATGCAACATTGAATCTGCAGCCTTATTTGTCCTCCTAGCCGTTCTCCCCTTCTACCTTTCTTCATTGCTGCAGATGACCAGAGATCCTTCCTGTCACTCATGCATGTAACTTTGGGATGATCTGTGACTCCTCCATCACCTTCTCACACATCCAGGCCCCTACCAAGTTCTGGCTTCCTCCAACCTTTCACAAACCCAACCCTTCCTTTCTATTCTCATGCTTAAACATGGGTCCATGCCCCTGATTATTTCCCACCTTGATAACTGCATCCTTTTCCTTTCTGGGCTCCTAGATACTAACAGTGTTCCCCCACCAGTCTATCCAAAACATAGCTACGAAGACTGTCTTCTTCACCTGTCAATTGGATTACATGCCCCTCCCCCGCACTTTGAATTCCTTCACTGGCTCCCCTTTGCCCACTGCTCTGCATTTTAGCTGCTTGTCGTCACCATTGACCTTGTCTACATTTCTAATCACATCTCCCCTTACCCACCCTGCTCTAACACCAGTGCCAGTTTTGGTGCTCCCTTCATTCCTTTCTTTCACTCCTGCCTTCATGCTTTTGGCCATGGTGCCCACTGTGCTTAGGATGCCTTCTCAATCCCAGTAGGCCAAGCCCCTACTTCTCTCCATTCCAGGGCCCCATAGAAAACTCCCTTTTTCCTCAAAGCCCATGTCACTCAAAATAGCTCCTCCCACACATTTTATAACAGGGGTAGAAATGACTCTACTACATATGCTGCCATATAGCGGTGGCATGCAACACAAAGGAAGAGCCTCACCCCAACAAACACATTCCTGGTTGGCTTCCTAATTCTCTTAGTACAAGTTTGCCCTCCTATAGAAACCATTTTTTCCCTGGCAGGCCTTCCTGAGGAAGGCTCTCTAAATTTGGCAGAGAACAGCAGTTGCTGCTGGAAAGGAGCCATTCTGCAACTGACGGCTGCTTTCTGTATCTCCCTCTCTTCCAGCTGGTGAGTGTCTTTATCTTCCGTGTGAGTGTCTTCATCCTCTGAGGAAGTGACTGACTGAGAACCAAAGCTGCTCACTCTCTGGTGTTCCTGCGTATCTTTTCCTTGTCTTTTAGACTGAATGTTCCTCATGGCAGGGACCAGCTTTTTATGTTTTGTTCCTTATCGAGTAAGCTGTTTGGAGCTGAATAAAAAATGGGCCTGATTCTCCATTGCCTGGCACCTTGTGCAGTCATTTGCACCCAGGCTTGCTTTAGGAAATCCAAGGTCCAAGTCATACCACCATATGGGCCTGCCCCTGTAGCCCCATCCTTGCTCCTACTCCATGGCCCCATGTCTTGCATGGAGTGGTGGTGGCGGCAGCAGGAGGCTTCCTCTCCTCCCAGAGAGGCAAGGATAGTGACTTCTCCATCTAGGAGCAGCAGCAACATCCCTCCCCTGGAGAGCAGCAGTGCTGGAGGCAAGGGACCCTACAGAAGCTGAGGAGAGTTTGTTTGAATGGGTGGGCTGGGCCTTCCCCTTCTGCCATATACAGAGACCTCTTCTGGGGTGGTGTTGCCGTTTACACACCTCAGAGCTGCTGTTTCAGACTAGCTGCAGATGCAGGTATTGCTGTGTCAGTTACACTTAGGTCATGTTTCCAAGCTTCTCTTTGCAACCAGGAGGGCTAGAAACTTGATGAAAGCTGAGTGTATGAAGTAATCCCAGGACTCCAGTAGCTAATGCCTTATGAATGAGCCTATAGTGCCTGTACCTTAATTTGGCCCTTTTGATATTTGTACATAGTGGGTGTAAACGACTGTCTAATCAGGCTGGCAGACTTACTTTGTTTGCAAGTGTAACCCTTCTGCCAGGCCAAATTGATAGCAGCAAGGGCCGGGTTCAGTACACAGGGGTTCCCTCTCATCAAAGTAAATACAAAACTGGCTCGAGCCCCCACCCAGTGACCTGGGAAAATCTTACACACCCCCTGGGCGCCTCAAAGAGGCAATACTTCCCCTCTCGCAAGCACAGAGTCTCGGTGTAGTAGAGAATCTTTAATAACATGAGGTAAACGACATCAGCGTTAAATTGGGGAAACACCACAACTAGTGTTCATTAACCAAACCATGAGCAAAGACCCACCCCAGAAAATTGAGCCACATCCTTTCCCTCGGGTTCTTGAGTCCCAGAACCCAAACGTCTCTTGAGTCCAGCAATCCTCAAATCACCCAAAATCCAAAAAGTCCAGCCCCAGAGTTCAAAAGTTCATCTGCAGAGTGTTACTCCCCAGTCTGGCTAAAATGTGCCTGTGTGTGGGGGAAAGAGGTAAGGGGTACCTTACGTGTCCTGAAGCTGACTGCCCCACAGGGCTCTGCTCTGCTACGCTGTCTCACGAACGGCTCCGCTCCACCACGACCGGCTCCGCTCTGCACAGCTCGCCGTCTCACGAACAGCTCTGCTCAGCTCGCTGTCTCACAAACACACCGCTGTCTCACGAACGGCTCCGCTCCACCACGACCGGCTCAGCTCTGCTCAGCTCGCCGTCTCACGAACAGCTCTGCTCAGCTCGCTGTCTCACGAACACGCCGCTGTCTCACGAACGGCTCCGCTCCACCACGACCGGCTCCGCTCTGCTCAGCTCGCCGTCTCACGAACAGCTCCGCTCTGCTCAGCTCGCCGTCTCACGAACACGCCGCTGTCTCACGAACGGCTCCGCTCCACCACGACCGGCTCCGCTCTGCTCAGCTCGTCGTCTCACGAACAGCTCCGCTCTGCTCAGCTCGCCGTCTCACGAACACGCCGCTGTCTCACGAACAGCTCTGCTCAGCTCGCCGTCTCACGAACAGCACCACTGCACTCTAGATCTTCTGGCTCCCCACTACTTGACACAGTGCTCTCAGCTCATAGTAGTGGGGGCCTTAGTGCTGGTGCACCATAAGGCCAAAGTGAATGCAGCACAGTACCTGCAGCAAGACTCTTAATAGACCCAAAATTAGCTCTGACATTCCACAGTGGAGAGAGACAGAGGTGCAATTGGTGCTTCAGGCCCTCACAAAGGGGCCCACACCACCAGGTACTAATACCTGTCTCAAGTCTCTCTCAATTCACAGAGTTTTGGAACCCATGTCCCTTGCCTAGCGAGTGCTACTCAGTTGATGGTGAGTCCCTCCATCATAACAAAAGGCCAAGTACAGTTCCAAGCACAGTTCCCATAATCAGGGTAATAACAATTTACTCTTCCCGCCCCAATAACAAAGACACTGGGGATCCCACAACAGCCAAAGTGACCATTTGGGCAGTTATGGCCTCATTCTAGGCGGGGTGGGTGTGCCTATGCAAATTGAGATCAGCCCCTGAAGTTCTTTTCCACTACTTGCCACACCTCACCACCAGATGTCAGGGTGGAGCCCATCCTGACTCTGCTTACATCCTCCCCCCAGCCGAGAATTTGGCGTCCCGACAAATCATACTCCCTTTATACCAACTCATTGGTTTCCTCCAAAGGGCCTCAGAAAGCCCACTTTGGCTTCCACAATCCTGTGTGCTAAATGTATTGGCTCCTCACTAGTCACCCCAGGTGCATCATAAGTCAACCGTTTTACTGGTCTTATCACCCTGTCTCGTCTATTGAGAATCTCTGTTGCCGAGGTAGGGGGAACATCCTCTTGATTGACGGATGGAGAGGCTTCCTTTGAGGGTCCCTCGACTACTGGCGTAGGCCCCTGCACTCCTAGTTCTAACGCTGGAGGGTCCAAGGTGCCCAGGACATCCTCTACCTGTGTGTCTCCACTGTCCAATAACCTGTGTGTGTCATCACACGAGGGTCTCATCAGCGGCACAGGGGTGTCAGAATTGGGCCTAAATAATTCCGCCATGGGGTTTAGGGCGGAAGAGGGAAAACTCTCATTTGGTTCCGCTGATCGAGACTGAAATCTTGTCTCCATCCCAGGATACACCAGGGTTGTGTCTTCCTCCTCAGACTCACTCTCAGATGTGCAGAATAGGGGTAAGTTAGCTGCACGGGGCCCGCTGTCTGTGTTGGATGGCGGCTTTGGTCTAGCACCTCTGTTCTGCCCGGCTGCCCTGTCGTGGCCCGTCTCATAAGGGATGCTTACCAATTCCCCCACAGGGAGCAAAAGGTTTCTATGCACCGTCTTTATTTGCCCTGGACCATCTTCAGGTTTGATCTTGTAGACTGGCAGATCTCCCAGCTTTTCTATCACCAGGTAAGGTATTGCCTTCCATCTGTCAGCTATCTTGTGTTTGCCAGCAATACCCAAATTTCGCAGCAGGACTCTGTCCCCCGGCTGGAGCTCCTGCGAACGCACTCTAGCATCATATCGATGTTTGTTGCGGTCTGCGTTCTTCCGAGCTGCAGCGGTAGCTAAGCGATAAGCATCCCGCAGCTTTTCTCTTAGTTGGGATACATATTGCTGGTGAGTTTCATAGCTATCTCCATCCTCTGATACACCAAAGCACAAGTCTATGGGTAATCTTGGTTCTCGCCCAAACATCAACAGATATGGGGTGACTCCCGTAGCATCGTTCTTTGTGGCATTGTAGGCATGCACCAGAAATGCGACATGCTGGCTCCAGGTTGCTTTCTGCTCTGGTCGCAAAGTTCCCAACATATCTAATAGGGTTCGGTTGAACCTCTCTGGCTGAGAATCACCTTGGGGGTGATAAGGCGTTGTCCTAGACTTTTTAATTCCTGCTATATTCAGCACCTCCTTCAGAAGGTGACTCTCAAAATCCCGCCCCTGATCAGAGTATCCGAGCCGGGAATCCATAGACTGAGAAATATTTGTCCCACAATACTCGAGCGACGGTGGTGGCCCTCTGGTCACGTGTGGGATATGCCTGTGCATACCGTGTAAAGTGGTCAGTCACTACTAGAATGTTCCCAACATTCCTCTTGTCTACCTCTACAGACAAGAAATCAATGCATACCAGTTCCAAAGGTTTGTTGCTGGTGATGTTCTTGAGATATGCAGCCCTCGTGGGCAGAGTTTTCCTTTGAACACATCGAGCGCAAGTCTCACATTTCCTGCGAACATCTTCAGCCATTCGGGGCCAATAGAACCTACTACGAATAAGTTCCAGGGTCCTCTCCATCCCTAAATGCCCAAAGTCATCATGCAGAGCCCTCATGGCCAGGGCTCTGTACTTTTTTGGCAGCACTAGTTGTGCTCGTTGTTTTTGTAAAGGGTCAGTGGTCATTCGGTGTAGCACTCCCTGAATCAGTTTTAGTTTGGTCCATTCTCTCAATAGTAGTTTACCCTCCGGGTTAGGTGGGACAACCGCAGCTGGGCTTCGCCCCTCCCTTTTGGCAAGTAGTGTATCACGAATGTCAATATCTTGCCGCTGGGCTTCTTGCCAGTCAGCCGCATTGAGCATGGGCAAAGGAGATTGGTCCAAGGCAATATAGTTCACTGAAGCAGAAGGCATGCATTCAGGGGGCAGGCCCAAAGCTTCTGCAACACATCCCTGAAGGCTCTCACGGGCCTCTGGCTCTCGGCGACTCACACTGCAAATAGCTCTCACTCCATCTGTGGGTATCACAGCAACTTCTGGAGCCTGTGGACGCCTGGACAATGCATCTGCATCTACGTTGCTTCTCCCTGATCGGTACTGAATGCTGAACTCATAGCTAGCCAAGGCGGCCACCCATCTCTGCCCTGTAGCATCCAGCTTAGCACTTGTTAACACATAAGTCAGTGGATTGTTGTCTGTCCACACCTGGAACTGAGCACCATACAAGTAGTCTCGAAATTTCTCAGTGATGGCCCATTTCAGGGCCAAAAATTCCAGCTTGTGGGTGGGATAGCGAGTTTCACTATCAGACAATCCTCGGCTGGCAAAGGCTACAGGTTTACGTTTGCCTTCCACTTCCTGGTACAGGACTGCTCCCAGACCCTCCAAACTGGCATCAGTATGCAGGATAAATGGTTTGCTTGGGTCAGCAAAAACTAGGACTGGAGCATGAGTTAGGCAAATAATGATTTCTTGAAAAGCCCTTTCACATCTCTCACCCCACCGTGGCCCAAATGGTTCAAATGGGCCATAGTGTCTCTGCACGGGGGGCTTTGGGGACCTCCCCTTATTCTTGGACTTAGATTTGTTCTTGCTGGACTGATGTCCCCTGGTAAGATCATTCAGAGGCTTTACAATTGTAGCATAGTTTTTCACAAATCTGCGGTAGTAGCCACTAAATCCGAGAAAGGTCTTGAGTTCTCTGTAGTTACTTGGACGTGGCCATGTAGTGAGTGCTTCTATTTTATCAGGATCAGTACTCACACCCTCTTGGGACACGATGTGACCCACATACTTCACTGAGGTTCTGCAGAACTGGCATTTGTCAATTGAAAGCTTCAGACCATAATCCTCCAACCTATCAAGCACTTTAAGAAGTCTTTCTTCATGCTCCTCTAAGGTTCTTCCAAACACAATCAGGTCATCCAAATAAACTAACACTTGCAGTAAATTCATGTCTCCCACAACTCTCTCCATGAGACGTTGAAAGGTGGCAGGTGCTCCAGAAATCCCTTGGGGCATGCGTTCAAACTGATAAAACCCTAATGGGCAGATGAAGGCTGTCTTCTCCTTTATCTTCTTCTCCCAGAGGGATCTGGTAGTACCCACTTCGAAGATCCAACACAGAGAACCACTGGCTTCCCAGCAAACAGTCTAAGGCATCTTGCACTCGAGGCATAGTGTACTGGTCGACCACAGTACGGCTGTTTAGAGTGCGGTAGTCAATACACATCCGGATTTTCCCATTCTTTTTACGTACTACCACAATGGGTGAGGCGTATGGGCTGCGGGACTCTGTAATGATGCCATTCGCAGCCAGCTCCTGAAGATGATGTCGCACATCTTCCATCTCAGAGAGAGCAATCTTCCTAGATCTCTCCTGAAAGGTCGAGAGTCATGTAGTCTGATATTGTGTTCTACTCCTTTTGCACATCCCACATCCCACTCATTCAGTGAGAACACCTTGGATCTTTCACAAAGTTTCTTCCTCAGGTGATCTTTCCACTCCTCGGACACTGGTGAATCTCCAAAGTCAAACTTTGCTGGGTCTATCGTTGGAACTTCAGTTTCCCACTGGGGGGTTACAATTGACTCGGGCTCAAAGAGGCCTGCTATCTTTTGTCCTTGCTTCACAAAAATATCACTACTTGTTTCATTAGCAATCAGTATAATCACCTCTTCCTGGGCTTCAGCAGGTAGGGTTATGACTCCACCAAGAACCAGCACTCCTTCAGGGAGCCCTCCCTCGGTCGGCTGCTCTACCACTGCTAATGTTCTCTTACTGCCTTTCAGGCAGGTACTCATGACAGTCACCTCCTTTTCTGTCATTGCAGGCACCACTAAGGGGATCGGGCCTGCGTACCTCAATGCTCCCACCGGCAAATCAGGCATCACTATTTTTGCGTCCTTAATTTTTCTGTAGGCTGCGGCACAATGTGTGTGTATCACCAAGGTATTCAGGTATTGGTCCCCTGCTCGTTGTCTGCAGTAATCTGCAAGTACCTTAAAGAGGCTGGAGTTGGTCCCTATTAGCACGGACACATCAGAGACACCTTTAGGGTCGGGGCATATTAAAGCTGCAGTGTCCACCTCCTGTCTTACCCCAGCGATCTCTTCTGGGAATTCCAGGTGTACAATGACATACCCCTGATACGGGTATTTATCCATGCTGAGACCACACAGGCCAAGCCCTGTCAAGGGCTGTATAGGCAGATGCATAAGCATCTGCTGGTAGAAAGACTGGAATATGATAGTCACTTGGGATCCCGAGTCAAGCACTGCTCTACATTCTGTCCCTTCAACCTTTACAGTGACCTCTGCTCGAGGTCCTATCAATCCTGGTGGGATTCGGGTGGCATGGTTCTTCGCAGGGGAGCCTCCAAACCCTGCAGGCCTAGGCGGCTCCCTTCCCAGGCCCTGGGGCCGTTTCCCGACTTTCCCCAGGTGGTCCTCAGCTTTTGGTATACTAGCGGGGGATTCTCTGCATTCTGACACCTGGCAGCAATGTGCCCATCCTGGCCACACCGGTAGCAGAAGGAGGATTGCCCTTTCCTGTGTTGCCGGGGTGGGGCAGAGGTTCTAAATGTAGTCTTTTGGACCGCGGTAACGCGGGGTTCCTTGTACCCTGAAGTCTTTGCTGAATCGATAGTATTCTCTAGTTCAGCCACTTTCTGTGTCAGGACCTGCACTCGTTGGGTAAGTTCCTCTTGAGGATTCACCATCAGCGTCTTGGGCATTCGTATGGATGTTGTGGCAGTTGCCTGGGGTGGCTGAACCTCCCAAACCTCACCAGCTGCCTGCCTCTCTTCCTCCTCTCGGACCTCTTTTATCAGTCGAGAGTAACCCGGTGGATTGTCTTGGCGCTCCCTTAATCGAAGGTGGAGAAGGATTGGGTTCTGATATTGAATTCCCCTCACAATCTGAGCCAATCTAGTCCGGTCCATTTGCTCAACCGCTACTGCTCCCCTCATGATGGCTCTCTGTAATAATTTCTCCAACCTCTGCATGTAGGCAGAAACTTTCTCTCCCTTTTGTTGCCTGGCATTGAGGAACTTGCAATAAACATCCTCTGAGCCCTCGGTTCTCCCAAAGGCATGATCAAGGGCCTCTAGGCAGTCCTTTACCTTGACCCCAGGGTTACTGAGCTTCAGGGTGCGAATCACATCTAGGGCTGGCCCCCTGAGGCACTCTACTAGTCGCCTTCTCTTTTCAGCATCAGGTACTGCCCACTCCTGCAGCATTTCAGTGGTGTGTTCCAGCCAGGGTTCAAATGCTTCCTCCCCAGGTATTGGGGTGGGACCCCCAGAAAACAACCTTAGTTTACGATAGGGGCTTGACTCAGGGTGGGGTGGCACAACCTTCTCTAATGCTTGCCCCAAAGCCTTCACCCACTCATCAGGTGATGGAGCAGCCTCCCGGGGTGGGACTCCTGGGTCAAGGCCCAACAGACCCGGCATATCAGCCAAGGTCTTCCCCTCTTTCCCCAAAAAGGCTGACATTTTCTTTAAAAACTCCACTTCAGAGGCAGGGGCTGGTGAGGGCTGGCTCCCAGTAGTTATTACCTTCCACTCACCATCTTCCACTGCTATCGTGCCTGGAACCTGTAGAGGGTCCACAGCCGACGGCAGCTCACACAGTACCGCAAAATCTCCATCCTCCCTCACAAATATGCGCCCACGCATTTTACACTTACTCAGGTACTCAGTGGATGCCCTTAAGGTAGGCTCTATCGAGCCTTCATCGAACGCCTCCGGCACCCCGGTCACCAGGACACAGTTCCTAGGGTTAATATTCATCCCCCTGCACCAATCCTCTAGCAAATGTAGAGCCATTATACAAACTGTAATTTCTTTCCCAAATATAACAGATCAAAACAACAACAACCAGATGCTGGGTTTTCCCAATTTAATGACTCACCTAAGATGTGCTTGCGAGGGGTACTGACCCAGTCTTATCCCGGACGAGCCCCCAAAAATGTAACCCTTCTGCCAGGCCAAATTGATAGCAGCAAGGGCCGGGTTCAGTACACAGGGGTTCCCTCTCATCAAAGTAAATACAAAACTGGCTCGAGCCCCCACCCAGTGACCTGGGAAAATCTTACACACCCCCTGGGCGCCTCAAAGAGGCAATACTTCCCCTCTCGCAAGCACAGAGTCTCGGTGTAGTAGAGAATCTTTAATAACATGAGGTAAACGACATCAGCGTTAAATTGGGGAAACACCACAACTAGTGTTCATTAACCAAACCATGAGCAAAGACCCACCCCAGAAAATTGAGCCACATCCTTTCCCTCGGGTTCTTTAGTCCCAGAACCCAAACGTCTCTTGAGTCCAGCAATCCTCAAATCACCCAAAATCCAAAAAGTCCAGCCCCAGAGTTCAAAAGTTCATCTGCAGAGTGTTACTCCCCAGTCTGGCTAAAATATGCCCGTGTGTGGGGGAAAGAGGTAAGGGGTACCTTACGTGTCCTGAAGCTGACTGCCCCACAGAGCTCTGCTCTGCTACGCTGTCTCACGAACGGCTCCGCTCCACCACGAACGGCTCCGCTCTGCTCAGCTCGCCATCTCACGAACACGCTGCTGTCTCACGAACAGCTCTGCTCAGCTCGCCGTCTCACGAACAGCACCACTGCACTCTAGATCTTCTGGCTCCCCACTACTTGACACAGTGCTCTCAGCTCATAGTAGTGGGGGCCTTAGTGCTGGTGCACCATAAGGCCAAAGTGAATGCAGCACAGTACCTGCAGCAAGACTCTTAATAGACCCAAAATTAGCTCTGACATTCCACAGTGGAGAGAGACAGAGGTGCAATTGGTGCTTTGACTAAACGAGTTTCAAGGAAGTGACAAATCAGGCTCTGTAATTGGGCTGTCGGTCAGAACAGTTTGTCCAAACAGCCTCAGCTATGTATAGTTCACCAGCAGATATGTATATATTTTTAAAAGGGTACAGCAATTGGGTGAAACCAAATGGAGGTCTTTCATGTCGATCCTTCCTGTATTCATCCAAGTTTAATACTTCCATATAGAAACCTATAAACTGGGGAATCAGTATCATTGTACAAAACATATCCTGCTGTCTCCAAACTCAATACAGCACCATATTATAAACCCAATTAACTAATGCCTTTATGTAGAAGAGGTGTTAGGACACATGCTGGATTCCTTCTCAGGCAAATTATCAAGATAGGAGAGCATTTCCCTTAGCTCAAACCAGGTTTCTGTGTACTTAACCTATAATTCTTTACAAGATGCATGGAATTAAGCTTGGCTGGATTAACCTTTTGTGGGCCTGGAACCAAACACAATTGTGGGCACTTACAGGGGCAATGAGGCATAGTGTGTGTGTGGGGTGGGGGGCGGGCGGCCCACTTCTGTCCAGCCCAGTGCAAATGCACTGTTTACAAACCCACAACCACCAGACTCACGCTGGCCCACCTGGCCCTGTGCTGCCAGCATGCCCCTTCGCCTTGGGGGCAGGCTTGCGCCATGCCACACCATCTCCCCCATCTAGCACCCTCTCTACATGCTATGCCCCCTGCCAAGAGACCCACCCCCTATGCTCACAGCCCCAAAATGCACAAAGCTCCCCTACCACCCGCTCCCCTACCACCCACTCCCCCATGCCCTGCTCCCTGGTTCACTCACCAGCGTTGCTGGGAGGTGACCATGTCTGCCGGGCTGAGCCGGCGGTGCAGCCCGGGCCAGTCCCGGGGCAGGGATTGCTCTGGCACCTTGGGAGCAGCGCAGTCACCAGGCTGGATGGGGTGGGCTCCCTCAGGACCCACTTCCCTAGTGGGGCCCAGCTGAGCCCCCTCCCCACTGGCTGAGACCAGCCCAGCCTCTGTACCAGTCCCAAGTGGTGCGGCCCTGGGGAGGAGGGTTGGGCCCCACAGGTGGTGGGCAGCAGAGATCACTTGGAGCTGCCCTGAGGAGTAGAGCAGACCCCTGCAACACAACCCCTGAGAGCCTGCCTGGCTGCTGGGCGGTGAGCCTGTACTGGTGAGCGGGACCTGCTGGCTGGGAGACAGTCACACAGCAAGGCCTGGGCATTGGACTGCACTGGACCAGGGCCCAGACCTGGCCGTGTGGATGGATTAGACGGGTCCCTAATGGGCCCCTTCCTCGTGTGGGCCTGGCACCATGGCACCATTGTAAACCCAGTACTGGAAGAAAGTGGGGTGCAGTTGTCCTCAGATGTGAGCCAATTGCACTCTATTGAATCAGTTTTTGCTGTTTTGCCTTAGTTGTTTCATTTTTTAAATGTGCAATACTTCAATCCACCCATGGTTGTATAGCTAGAAAGTGAGTGGCTAATATGTTCTATTCCTGAAAATACCATGGCCATGGGAGCTTTGAAATTATGAGAAATATTATTAAACCAGCCCCTTTTTGTTTTGGTAAACAACAAAGTAGAGTGGGAGGAACTGTCCCATTCTACTCAGCACTGGCAAGGCCCCAGCTGGAGTACAGTGTCCAGTTCTGGATGCCAGACTTGAAGAAAGATGTGGGAAAATTGGAGAGTTCAGAGGAGCTCAACAAAAATGATACAAGGTTTAGAAAACCTGACCTGTGGGGAAAGGCTTAAAAAACTGGCTACGTTTAGTGGTGAGAAGAGAAGACTGAGCAGGGACCGGATAATTGCCTCCGAATACGTTAGGGGCGATAATAGAGAGGATGGTGACCAGTTGTTCTCCATGTCCGCTGAAGGTTAGACAAGAAGTGATCAGCTTAATCTGCAGCGAGGGAGATTTAGTTTAGATATTAGGAAAAACTTCCGAACGCTAAGGGTAGTTAAACACTGGAATAGGCTCCCAAGGGAACTCCTAGAATCACCATCATTGGAGGTCTTTAAGAACAGCACTGTCAGGAATAGCCTAAGCGTACTAGGCCCTGCCTCAGCCCAGGTGGTTAGACTAGATAACCTCTCAAGTTCCCTTCCCTTTGCTGCTACAAATCCAAGCAAAGGGCATCTTTCTCATAGCTTTTAAGGCCAGAAAGGACCATCATGATCATCTAATCAGACTTTTTGCTCATTGTAGGCCACAGAACCTCCCCCACTCGCTCCTGTAATAGACCCATAACCCCTAGTGGAGTTACTGAAGTCCTCAAATCATGATTTAAAGACTTAAACAGTGGAGTCTCTGTAACTTTACTCGAGTTTAAACCAGCCCAATGCTGCAGAGGAAGGTCAAAAACCCTGAGAGGTTCTGCCATTCTTACCTGGGGGGTGGGAAATACCTTCCTGACCCAAATACTGTGATCAGGTGACCTCTGAGCACGTTGGTAAGACCCACCAGCCAAACATCTGGGAAAGAATTCTCAGTCTCCAGACACTTATGTCCTTAACTACTTTCTCTTTCAAAATTTGTTCCGAGACCTTGCATACAACTGAGGTCAAAGTAATGGGCCTGTAGTATCCTGGATCACTTTCCCCCTTTCTTACAAATAGCCTATCACTAGAGAATTGCTAATAGAGCATCTATGACCCCTGAGTTTACAGATTCATTTAAAAATCCTTGCTTTTGGGCTTGCAAATTATGTACCAGTTCCCTTAATATTTTTGGATGGAGGTTTTCCAGGGCCCTCAATTTGGTCCCATTAAGCTGTTTGAGTTTCACTTCCACCTTGGATGTGGTAATTTCTACCTCTGTATCCTCATTTTCATTAGCCACCCTACCACTACCCCCTAAGCTACTTATTACCATTATAAAAACGGAGCCAAAGTATTTATTTAGGTATTGGGTCATGCTCAGATTAACTTTAATCTCCACCCCTTCATCAGCATTTAGTGGTCCCACTTCTTTCCTTGTTTTCTTTTCTCTTTTTTTTTTTTTTTTTTTAAATATGGCTATAGAATCTTTTACTACTGATTTTTAATTTCCTTTGCAAGGTCCAACTCTGTTTGGCTTTTGGCAGTTCTCTTTTTTTCTCTGTACTTTCCGACATGCAAGAGAGTGCTTTCCTTGCTGATTCTTCCCATCTTCCATTCCTTGTAGACTTTCTGCTTTGTTAATAACCTGTTTTGAGATGTTTGCTCATCCAGCTTGGTCTGCAACCCTTTCTATGATTTTTTTCCTGTTGCTTGGGATGCAGGGTTCAGATAGTTTCTGCAAATTGACATAAAAGCAATTCCAAGCCCTCCACATTCAGCTCCTTGAGTTCTTCAGTACAGCACTTCCCTAACGAATTCCCTTACTTTTTCAAAGTTTGTTCTTTTTGAAATCAAGGACCCTCGTTGCAGATCTATTTTTGTTTATCCTTGCATTTAGTTTTTAAACTGAATTAGCTCATGATCACTCGAACCAAGGCTGTACTCTACAACCAGGTCTTCTATGAGGTCCTTGCTACTTACCAATACTAAATCTAACGTAGTATCACCTCTTGTAAATTTGACTATTTGGCAGAGGTGAAAGTAAGCTGGTACGGTCCGGTACTGCATACTGGCAAGAGCCGGTACACAGCCAACGGTACTGGCAGGGTGCAGCTTCCCCAGGCTGGCAATTTAAAAGGGACCTGGGCTCCCGGCAGCAGCTGGAGCCTCGGGCCCTTTAAATCGCCACCAGATCCCTGCTGCCAGAACCCTGGGGTAGCGGCAGTGGCTGGGTGCCCTGGGGCTCTGACAGTGATTTAATGGGTCTGGGGATTTAGAGGCCCCGCCCCTTCCACCTGAGGCCCTGCCCCCCTTGCTTAGGACCCCAGCTGCCCTGCGTATGAGTAAGTCCTTTAAGTTACTTTCACCCCTGCTATTTGGTGAAGAAATCTGTCAGCTATCACATCCAGGTATATCTGAGCCCTACCATTATTAGTAGCACATATTCTCCAGTTTGTATTTGGGAAATTAAAGTTTCCCATAATCATGATTCCCTGTAGTATTTATTTCATTAAAAATATTAGAGATCTCCCTTCCCAAATTGGATCCTGGGGGTCTGTAGCAGACCCCAAGCACTATCCCAGTGAAGCCTCTGTTACCTTTCTTCCCCAAAGTGCTTTTGACCCAGACAGATTGCTTTATCCATTCCAGCACTTCTAATTTCTCTAGTCTACCTCATCATTAATATACAATGCTACTCGTCACCTTTACCTTTGTTTATCTTTTCTGAACAACACAGACCCTTCAGTATGTGTGCTCCAGTCATGACTACTATTCCACCGTGTTTCTATTATCCCTATAATAGCTGGCTTCACTTCCTGCACCAGTAGTTCTAGTTCCTCCATTTTGTTACCCAGGCTCCTTGAATTGATGTACAGACCATTGTTTCCGCTCAGCTTTGCCTAAATTCCTGGACTGAGGCATCCTCTCCTTTCACATGCATGAAGGTGCTGAAAGCTTTTCTCCTTTCCCTAGTCCCAAACTCTGCATCTTAGCT
The DNA here is from genome assembly GCF_015237465.2 of Chelonia mydas. Taxonomy (NCBI): domain Eukaryota; kingdom Metazoa; phylum Chordata; order Testudines; family Cheloniidae; genus Chelonia; species Chelonia mydas. Next base: position 125,407,531 of record NC_057852.1, on the reverse strand, counting down.
GTGCCAAGATCCAGAGTCAAACTGGATCCCAGAACAAAGATATCAATAAGTAACTTGACTCTTTCATTTCCCTGTTGCTACATTTACAACGTGGCTTTTGTACCTTTTGGAAACACCTTGTAAAGCTACTGGAGCTTAAGAGTCTCTCTCCACACTCATTCCTGAGAATTTGTCTAACCAAGTCTAATTGCCTTGATGTAATGTCTCTCTCCTAGCCAATGGCGTATTGTGGCCTAGGCCGACAAATTTGCAGGGGCGACAAATTTATAAAAGCAGCATTTTTGTAATCGCGGCATTTTTGCACAAGCCCACTGTCTGTTGGACGCCGGTATCGTTGTTTGTTCATGTTGTAACTGCGCACCAAACTGAAGCATCGGTGATGCTGCGATTCTACCAATCATAGCGTGTATTGAAACCATCAATGGCTGCGCGACTTCATTTAGTAAACATACTTGCAGGAATCCTAAACATTAATAATATGACCGGAAGGAAGAAATTAAGCGGTTCTTAGTTTAAAAAAAAAATGCTCTACGAAAGAAAGAAAGGGAAAATGATATGATAGCAAAAATGCGCAAAATAGATTCCTTTGTTGTATCAGTTAGTGCCGTTCACAAGTTCATATGGGGGCGGCAATTATTTCAGGGCCTAGGGGCAGCAGAATCATTCATCCGCCACTGCTCCTAGCCTGTGCATTTGGACTTCTGTTACTTTGGGCTGCAGTGTGATGGGATTGAAAGGCAGCTAATGGGGGACCGATTCACCCATAATACATTCCAGACTAGATCCTGTGTTGTGGCTGCTTCGCACCCCACTGGTGGCACAAAGTGGCCCTTCTGCCATTGTAGCTGGCCATGAGAGGATCACCCCATATAGTGGGATCCTCCGAAGGTATAGAGTCTGTACGACGATTCCCTTCTCCTTGCAGGGGGGAAAGCAGGGGTGCATGGCAGTGGCATCCTGATGATTCCTTACTGCCTTATCAGTCCCTTGATTATGCGCTGAAGCATTAGCTTGGCACACAGTTGTCCCTGGAACAGGGGAGCACAGAGGTGTCTTCTAGCAGCAGCCTCCTTCCTGAGCAGTCTTGCAAGTTCCTTGGCCATAGCTGTGGATTTGGCTGTTGTGTCTCTGATTTCTTACCCGGGGGGTGGGCAAGAACGACGATGAAGAAAACAGAGGCTCTAATCATTCGAAAAGTGTGGACGGTGAGAAATCAACTGAAGTTCACCCACTTCTAAATCCTTAAGGCCAAATTGTGCCTTTTGGTGTCCACAGGCTACTCCCATGGTGTCACATTCAGCCTGGTGTAAGCCCAGTAGCTTCACTGAACCTGCAGCTGCTTACCTATGGCTGAGTTGGGCTCATTGACTTCGAGGGTAGTGCTCAGGCATGCACGTCTGACAGCAGACAGTGTTCAGAGGTCTGATTCTGCCAACAGTGCAATCGACGAACGGGGCTTCTTGCAGAGCACAGCCCTGCTGAGCGGGTGTCCATGTGACAGAAGAGGACCTGGGGAGGTGGGGAAGAATAGATGAAGAGTTACTTAAACTTAAGTAGGCTAAGCTAGAAAGAGGTTCTTGTGGTTTCTGTGTATCACAACATGCCTCCCTCTCTCCAAAATAATACCTAAACTTACAGGTATCAAGGACCAAAGCATGCTGCCCTCTGCGTGGGTGGGTGCTCTAGAGGAGGAAGAGAGCGTTACAGGGAGAGAATCTGTGCAGAGGCCAGGCTAAATCTGCCTCCTCGTGCTGGGAAGCTCAAGGTGTGTCCAGGCAGAGAGAGTCCTGACCCCGCCTTGTGTGTCAGGATGGGTGTCCTGGGGGGAGAACTAGTTGCACCTGTCATGCAGATTTCATCAGAGGCTCCTCCATCCAGTGCCCAGCAGGCATTCTGCTTTCCAAGACAAAATGATCCCCCAGCCACCTTTGTCAGGGTCATGTCCCTCCTTGTTCTCTCCAGCCTGGCTCGGTCACAATTTAGGCCCAACTAATTAACCAAGAGTGCAGCAGCTTGATGTTTAAGATCAATATTGTATCTCCTTTTCCCTTGGCTCACCATAGTTTCCTGTACAGTTTGCCAGATGCTGCACACGCTGATCCCAGCTATCTGTAATAGGAATGGATGGTGGGCAGCACCTACTAGGAAAATAGGGCCTGACTTTCACAGGGGCTGGAGAGCACCATGGAAAATGGGCCTGGGGCAGTGTTTTCCGCAGGAATTGAAATTGGGGGGGGGGGGGGGGTCAAATTTACGGGGGGGGGGGGGAGGGTCAGGGCCGATGAGGGGTGAGACCGTTAGGGTGTAGGTGGCTCTATGGCACCATAGTAAAAACTGAAAAATGTTTCATGACCATTTTATTAGATTTAACTCATGTTTTAAAATCCTCACAAAAATTAAAGTTGGCTACTTAAGCCTTCTATGAAGCACTACATCTTCATCCTTCTTGGTTTCTTGTTATAATTTTGCACAACTCTGTTAGTGAACTTCTTGAATGCACTGCGTTCATCTTTGGTGGCTTCTCCTGTGTCCGGTACTTCCATTCCTTCAGTTGATATGCTCATTAGTTCATTCACATGATCAGGCAGAAGGCAACTTCTTTTAGAGCACAAAATTCTATTCAATGAGGCAAAAGAATGCTCAACTGTAGCTGTTGTGACTGGGAGTAGCAAGAGATAAATTTCTTCTTCTTTCATCCCAGGAAACATAGCACAAAGATTGGGTCAAGCCACTAGCAATGATAAAAAAAAAAAAAAGTTGAAGTTCAAATCTTCATTCATTTATCATAGGATATTCCACTGTAAGTTCAAATTCTCTATTCTGTCCTGAGCACATGGCAGCCCCATTGCTGGTAGTGCCTCACTCCACTCAACTGTTGGTGTTTTATAGGACAGGGATCTGTAAAAGCTACGTAGAGGTTGAGTAGAATCTAGAAGTCACCATTGCAGATTTTTAAGAATCAAGTCTGTGTACTTTTTCAGTTATGTTAACAAACACTTCTTGTCCTCTTCACTTAAGGATTCAATATAAATGCCTTCATTACTCAACTTCTGGACTGAAGTCTTTGCTTCTTCCAGTACTTTTTTCAAAGGATAGCTCTCTGATTGATCCAAATGTAGCTTTTATGCTGGACAAAGATCTACTACTGTTGTAGCAGATGCCTGGATGGCATTGTTTAATGACCCAAGTGGTTTCAACAGTAGACTTACAAGGGAGGAGCATGGCAATAGTTTTCTCTGAATGTAGTAGCAAATGTAATCCACCAGCCTCACTACTTAGATCCATCCCATCTTGGTAGATACTTTCCAAAGCCAGTAATAATGGCTGGCATAATTTTAAGACAACAGCCAAGGATCGCTCATGAGAAAGCCAGAGGGTTTTCCCAGGTTGGACTAACACTGGCACTGAAGTTCCAATATCTTCTATATTTTTGAAGATATTCAGTCTTTTTGGACTCTTGCTGAAAAAAGAATATAATGAAGACATTACATTTACAGCTTTTTTTAATGTCATTTGAAGATTCTGCCGCTCATACTAGTGCTAGTTGGAGTAGATGGCCTCTGCGGTGTGTACAGGAGAGATTAGGGTTACACTTTTCTCTGAGCAAAGCTTGTACTCCACCATGTCTTCCAGAGAAGTTTGCAGCTCCATCAAATGCACAAGCAGCCATCTGTTTGGGGTCCCATTGGCAAGCATTTAACTCTAAGATGTGGGCTGTCACAGATGCAGCTGATGTGTCTTCTATAACTTGAACATCTAGAAATGCATCACTGGCCTACCCCTGACATCAAGATAACGTACGCAATGGCTTAATACTTGATGCCCATTCGCATCGGTGCATTCATCAGCCATGTATGCAAATTTTTTGAATGTGGTGAGAGAGTTCTTCACTTTTTCAACTGTTGAGTCTTTCACTGTTGCACCACGTGCTTCTTGCCAGTCAGTTGAGTTTCTTGCAGAAAGATAGTGAGCATTTGCTGGTCTTGTTTGGAACCAGCGTTCAACTTCAGGATGAACAAGTGACAATGCAGTTAACATTGGCCTCCAGTTTGTAGTGTGTGGTATCTCTTGCTTAAATAGAAAGTAAGATGCCACAGCCATGTTTGTTCGCTTGAATTGTGTTTGTGTCTCCAGCGTTCTTAACAGCCTCATTAACACTCTCCAGTGTTGTCCTTGGTCAGTGGAGACTCAGAGTTCAGAGGTGCTTTCACATGAGTTCACCTCCCAGGTGCGGGGCAAGAAGGCACCTTGCTCGTTCCTCCAGCTGCTCACTGTTCACTCCGGCCACTGTTGTTCGTTGTGCCACTGTTCACTCCATCGCTCTGTTGCCAATGGCCCTGCACCGTCACCTTCTGCTGCCACCTGCCTCTGCGAGTTGGTCTCTTGAGGTTCCACCCAGCTCTCAGTGATTTCCGCTGAGCTCTCAGTGGGGGAACCTCGCTGCTAGTGCAGACTGGGCCGTCTCTTCCACAGAAACACTGTCCCCCAGCAGCTCTAAGCACTTAGACCTGATTATTAGTGATTTCAGCTGTAGTGGTCACTTAACAGAACAAAAGACTATCTGTGGAACCTAATCAGCTCTGTCTTTTAAACAGTGGAGAGGGGCAGGTCTAAGAGTACTTGTGACTCAGGCAGACCACCAAGCAAAACACCTGTCCCCACCCCCTCTCTCCATGCCCTCAATCAGTACAGGCTGAGTACAGTTCTACTGCCCTTTACTCAGACCATAAGAATAGCAACATTTCATTACCCGCCACCCCGCATTCAGGTGGTTTGTAACCCAACCCCAGCCAAAATCTATTACTTGGGCAACACAGCTCTGTTTGCTGGATACCTAGGCAGACTAGGTGTGAATGTAAATACAATCTGGACCTGAAGCCTTTTCCCCCCAGCCCCAGCTCATCACTCGCTTTCAGGAAGAGCTCATTTAGACTTTGCTTACAAATCATCATTTGAAATTATTAGGTTGGCCAACATCACCGAAATGGATGCACTGACATTGTCATAAAAAACAGCTGTATAAGGAAGCTAGTCCATGTTTATACTTTTCAAATCTATGATACTTTTTCAGATACATATATTTTATCATACACTGTATATGCTTTTAAAGTGTGTATTAATGTTTCAATTTCAATTCACATTTCCAAACAATCACTAAACAGGCAACACTGCATGTAACTAGTTCACAAAACTGTGTGTGTGTGTGGGGGCGGGGTTTGGAGAACCCTGGCCTGGGGTGTAAAAAATCTTCTTGGCTTGAATCTCAAATGGGTGACATTTCTCTCCCCTCCCCTCCTCTGTAATCTTCCTTAAATTGTTGCCTGCCCTCCTTCCTTAAAAAGATCAATGGAATATTTCAGTTTACATGACCTTACAGAATAGGGGATGCTGGAGTGGCTTTAAAAGGATAATGATTTTAAAAAGGGAAAAGGAAAGACAGCATTAGAGATTTAAATAGCCACAAAGCACCCCCCCCCCCGTCCCAAAACCCATGATACTAGTAAAATCATGGCGCTTTACCTTCTAGATACATTTTCTCCACAAGGACTGCAAGTTCATTTGTTTGTTTTTTTACATCACCTGCTCAGAACACTGTGGCTCGATGAGGTTAAAAAGATCCTCCGAGAAAGATCCTATTGATTTTAATTACCGAGAAACAGCCCACAGGGACAAAAGGACTTTGGCTGTTTATTTAGCCATCGTTGTGCTGCAGTGTGGTGTAAGGAGAGATCAAATCAGTTGCCCTCATTATTACAATAATAATAAGGCAGAAAAGGTGCTTCAGGGCCTGAGGATTTTTTAAAAGGCAATAACCTCCACCCCTCCTCCCACTCATACAAGGCAGGCTTGAGGAACAAGGAGCAATTACTAGTCGTCAATATTAATTCAATTAAATGCATGTTATTTATATCATGAAAAAGGATTGTTTAATATTTTAGAAATACGCTGACCAAAAGAACCGACGCATCTGTTTTACTAGAGATTGATTTTTATCGCTGCTAAATGCATATTGAATGGTTTTACTTCCTTTGGACTGATGCTAATGTTAATTAGTTATTCAGGATAAACAGCAACCTAATGTACCCAATGGTACAGTAAGTGTTTATAATAGTGATGGGGTTGACAAGACTCCTACTTAGGTGTTAAGCTGGAAAGATCTCAGGGGATCAGGGAATGTTCCTGGGTTGGATTCTATTAATTTATTCTGGAGTAATTCCATTGACTACATTCACTTAATCCTTTAGGGCCAAATGTTCCACTGGCATAACCTCATTCACTTCAGTGGAGATTTACACCAGCTAAGAATTTCACCTTTTCTTTCTGACATTCCCTTGTGCGGTTTTTTTCCCCTTCAAATTTAATGATCGTTGCATATCTTCATTTACAAAAGTACAAGGGGCCAAATTCCAGACCCATAGATGAACGCTCTATACACGGACAGGCATGCACACGCGCTCCCAAAGAGTGTTAAGATATGATGCCAACCAGAAAATGGACTTAACCCCCTGCTAAAATTGTTCTTGAGAGGAATGAGTGAGCCATAGAATAGGACTGCAGGCCTTGGCCATCGTTGTATCAGTCCAGCAGCTGCACATAAAGACATGGATTATAGATTCTCATTTTGTAGGCCCCACGCTTCTCTCTGTGGAGGCCTTGCAGACTGGCTGTCCTGTCTGTTTTTTAACAGAGCTAAACTAGGGGTGGTTGACTTCTGCTCCATTCTTCCCTCTCCACATATAGATTGTCTAGCATTCTTCTCTGCACAGGGGAGTGTCCAAAATTGACTCCAGGCTTTTAAACTGACTGAGGAACTGATTTCATTCGTGTGTGTGTGTGTTAAACCTCTGAGTTAGACTAAGGTTCTCGACCTGCTTGCAGCTGTCTCTTCTGAATGTCACATGACATAACGTGTTCTCAATTGATTCACTATAAAGATTTCAAATGCAATCTGTAGTGATTCTCTGGGCTGCCAAATCAGTGTTTCAGTGAGCACTGCTGTGACTAAAATGAAGACCCCCAAGATGTCTCTACACCACTCAAGGAACCATGTTTCAATCCTCGAGGTTAATTCAGCACAACAGGAGGCAAAGAATACTGTGTTCTGCTTATGACGCTTCCATGAATGTCCATCAAAGTGGCACGTGTCTGGCCAGAAGGCTGCATTCATATTGCATGTTTCTGAGCTATTTAGAATTTTGTCATGGCACGGTGGGCGCCATATGAAAATTCATTGTGTGCAGCAGCTTTGGCATTTTCTTTTTTTATTTAGTTCTTAATTTTTTAATTAATTAATTATTTTTTAAGAAGGTAGATAGAATCAGCTGATCATCAGCATACACTAGTGTTCTCTTATCTCTTTTTCAGTTTGGAGGGAAGGGTCCAGTAACTTAGCCTAGTGATCAGCGTTATGTCCATTCTTATATAGTATTTCAGTTAGAGAGCTGGAAGGAGAAACAAACATCTTAATTAAATAAGGAGGATTACTAATGAGGCCAGAGAACAAATACATAGGAATTTAGAGAGATTAGAAGCATGAGCAGCTACTAACTGAACTAGATACATCTTGGAGAATCATAATCCAAAATACAGGCAGTAGTATTGTCAGCTAAAACTATTTGTTTAAAAAAAAATTAGCGTGTGCCCCCCCCCCCCCCCCAATCCTGAGATTAATAAAATTATACATTTTAAGTCTGTTTATTTGCCTTCCAAGTTTTCAGGCTATAGCATTCACATTTTCCAGCTTTAATCTGCAACAATGGCTAGAAATTTACTACATAGACACACAAACATCTGAGATTTTCACAACTCCGGGAGATGGGGCTTTAATAAAAAACCCAAACACCACAAGACTCAATGACACGAGGATAGATAGTCAATGGGAAGGAAAAAACTGGACAGTAAAAATGCTTAAGGAAACTGGAGATGCGGGTGGTGGTAATTGCAGCAGGTTAGTTTGCGATGTGATATAATTCAGTGGTTGGATTAATGTTGGCTCTGAGCCATCAAATTCCCTTTTTATGAGCATTAATTTGAACAGAATTCCACCTATACGTAAATAGTGACTAAAAAGAGATACAATGTGGCATACAGTCAGCGTGAAATTCTGTTTGGAAATTGATGTAATGTTTGCAAATAATATTTCATAATATGATTCACACCGTCACACAGGAGGGATTCAGCAAGAAAACAGACCATTGTCTCAACCTGTCCTTCAGTTTACAATAGGATTGTTTTCATTATAGTATAACAATGTTTCCTCATGGGGGATAATTGGGCATAATTGATTGATTATTTGTACTACAATAATGTCTAAAGTCTCCAGTCGAGATCAGGGTCCTATTGTGCTAGGCATGGCAAAAACACACAGACCAATGTTTGTTCAGGGCAATGAGATCTTTAGCTGAAAGAATCTATTTAAATAGAGAATATGGTTTTTGAATTTTTCATAATTTTTTGATAAACACTGGGTGAGGTTTTTATTGAGGAATGTGGCTTAAATTGGATCTTTTAATTGTCTCCATTAAAAATGGCTGGCTGCCTGGGAGTTGAAGGTTTTTGATTTAAAACATTGTGACTAAGATTCCACCCCCTCCCCCCAATCAATTGCTAAAATTGGGCTCCTAGGGGTGTGACTTTCAAAAGCACCTAAACAATTTGGAAGCACCAGTCCCATTGACTTTCAGTAGGCCATGTGCTCCTAAGTCATTTAGGCACCTTTGAAAATCTCACACTAAATCCATATTTAGGCAGCTAATTAAATAAATGGCCTGTTTTTTCTCTCAAAGGTGCAGCGTACCCCTCCACTGCCACTGAAGTTAATGGAAAAAAATCAGGCCTGACTTCCTGTATGACTTTGGGCAAAATCATTCAATCTCTCAGTGCCTCAGTTCCCCAGCTGTAAAACAGGGATGTAAACGATATTCCCCTTGCCAGTCTTGTCTATTTATTTAGATTTTAGCCACATTAGATCAGGGACAATTTTTTTTTAAATTATTTTATTCTGTATCCCTTCACGCCAATCTCCAACAGTAAGGCCTCCCTTTTTACTTCTTCTTTTTTTTTTTTTTAAACTATCAGGTCGGTCCTTGTATTTCCCTCCCACCCTCCGCCATCCATTATCTTTACCTGCTCTATCTTTTAGTTCCATTTCATCTGCCTACAGGCTGGCTCTTGTTTTCTGTATCTCATACATGCTGGCTTTTACCCCTCCTGCCTCTTCGACTTCTCCACTAACTTCCTCTTCTGCTTTATCCTTCCAAATACTTGAATATGCCATCTATACCAGCTACCTTTAATTCCCTCATCTGGCTCCTGCTATGATCTCCCCAGTCCCCTGAAATACTGTGTGTGTGTGTTTTACAGTAAGTATAAGTAGCCTGTGGAACTCATTGTCACTGGATATCACCAAAGCGAAGAGTTAAGTAAGCTTCCTAAAAGAATTAGGTATTTGTATGGACAATGGGCTTGATCCAAAGCTCAGTGGGGGTAAGTGGAACTCTTTCAGTGGGGTTTGGATCAGGCCCAACATCCATAGTAACATTAGACGGGACACAGTTTTTGGAAGGGATATACCTCCTCAACTGATAGGGGTGAAAAAAACTTTCTCTGCATTCAAGTCATTCCATAATTGTTTGAGCGAAATTTTCATGTACCATTCTCTGAAGCATTTGGTGCTTATTCTCTCTGAATGTGACACTGTCCCCAAAAAATCCCATGCTCCAAATTTGAGACTATCTTTATGAATAAACAGTGAAGGGCCATAAGGAAAGAATGTTTTTCCTTTGTTGTGCAACCCATAGGGTGATATGTTCTATCTTGTAACCTCATCAGAGCCTTCCCAGAAGTAATAAACAAAGGCAGCAAAACCCCAGACAGATCCAGAGATACATGCATCATTCCATTTTTGATAGATAAATCACTTACGGAAAGTAACTCTCCCTGGATTATCCTACAGCATCTCTGGCTCTGCACTCAGAGCAGAGCAAGGTTGGGCATGCGCCAGCCCTGGTATATAATAGAGGGAAGTGTGCAAGGTGTATCCCCCACTTGCAAGCCCGCCTCAGGGTTGGGTCCATTAACAGTCCTTCTGCTCACTCCAGCTAAAGGCTTTGGGAGGGTGGGCGTGTTGCCATGACTAGCTTCTTCAATGTGGATAGGGAGGAGTAAGTGCTTTGGCCTTGTTCTCTTCTACCTCGGATAATGGAGCTGACCAGGCACTGAGGGGACCCCATGTTGTAGACCTTTATGTAGGCTATATAGTGGCCAAACTTGCCCTGTTCTCCTGGGAGGTTTAGAAGACCTATTGTGTTATCTTTATGCACAGTGCCTCCCAGTGCTCCTGCTGGAGTGGCAAATCCATGCACAGCCTAAAATGCACAATGCATCCCAATCCTAAAGCTTGTAAATTCTTCAGGGCAGCGACCGTCTCTTTGTGTGTGTGTGCGTGTGTGTCCTATGTCTAGCACAGTAGGGCCCTGACTTCTAATTGGGAGCCCAAGGCACTACTGCAGCACAAATAAATACTAATTAATTTATAATCCATCAACGTTGCTGATCAGGAAACACTGTGGCTTCCTAAAGAAAGTGAGCAGGGCACACAATTCTAAGCCCCACAGACCTGCATTTCTTGCGGCATTGTTTCTGAATACTGGGCAATGCAGGATGGCTGCCCAAATCTTGGTTTTTCACAGAGGTTTGCACCAATATGTTTTGTTTGCTCCAGTTCTTAACCTTGCAGGCAAATGTTCATAACCTTAACTGGTGCCTACCTGGGCTGTGTAGACAAAATCTTTGGAAAGGAATTGTACTTGCTTCCTATGGAAATTCACACAGTGGGCTCAATCGTGATTCCCATTGAAATCCAGGGCAAAACTTCCATTGCCTTTGATGGCAGCCCATTCTTAGCATTATGCTCACTGGATTGCTACAAACATCAAGGAATGGAAATAAACATCTAAGCACTGCAATATAAGGATCACTAAAGAATTATCTTGTTATATTCTTGGCCAGGGTTTTTTTGCACTCAGGTCTAACCAGCAGAACAAACAACTGTATTTTGTTTGTGATGACCTACATAGTACCTCATGGATGGATGGAGAGACAGAAAAATCTAAGGCTCTTCTTAAGTTGTGTTCATTGTCCTGCTATCTGAGCACCTTTCTGACCCGTGTATATCACTGCAGACAAGGAAACCAACTGCTAAATGTAAACTTTATTAAATTGCCTAGTACTAAAACTCCTAACTAGCATTATGTTCTAAAGGCAAACCTGTCAAAATTACTTAACATTCAAAAATGCTGCTAATTTTTTACTGCTCCTTCGTATCAGACCTAATTAAAATATGCCACTGATTTTTGTCAAAAGCTGTTTATATATAAAACCACTTGTGCATATAGCTAAAAGTTATCGATAAAAGCTATGCGGTATGCAACTAGTTTAATTTCAGAGCGGGATAAATCTTTTTTTGTTCTCTCTGTTTAAAATTCATATTACGCACGCGTGAATGGGATTTTTCCTCCATAATTTTCAGCAAAGCAAGCCTTTAAACAAACATGTTTATAATTTATTTTGTACATTTTACTGTGGTAAGTGGTTAAAGTTGGTTCATTCTCCCTTGTCCCAAGTTTAGCACTCTCAATAACTCACAAGTTCAGGTCACCCTGCAATCCCTATTTTCCACTTTGGTCAGATACCATGTCTAACGGAATGAAATTGACCTGTTTAGGCCTCTTCACTCCAGCTAAATTATTTGATCATAGCCACAGACATCTGTTTGGGGCAGTAATTGGTTGTTTATAAGACCTATAGGAGGAGAGCCACTAGCAGCAGCAGCAGTAGCAAGAAAATAAAGGCAAGGGACAAGCATGGAGGGCATGTAGACAGGTCCTGACAGACCACTGTCTGCTTGAGATAAGCAATGCAGATTAGTTATATGCACTCTATCTCACCGCTGGGGCCTAATAATCCCCTTTAGCACTCATTCAGTTATGTAGCAGACAGAAAACTAATACAGGAGAGAATCAGGTCCTATTGCCTTTCCACAAATCTCAGACACAGTTTCTGGAATCTGGTAGATTTTACCGTACAATTAGTTTTAAATGTCAATTTCATGGCAGCTCATGAGATGGAAAATAGAAGAATACTAGGTAAAGATACCCATTGCAAACTAGATTATTTGTAGCGCGAAAGATGGGTATTCAAGATGTGGCTGTCACTACTGCTTCTTTGCTTGACAGCAACAACTTGAGCAGTAGGGTAAAGGCAAAGAATGATAAAAATTTAACTTGAAGGGCTAAATCACTGCAAAAATGACATGTAATTGATGTGCTCTTTGTCTATATCACTAAGACCATGTGAATTTTAATTGATTTGTGAAGGCGTGTTGCAATTATTAGGGAATGCAATATGGTCGTGCTTCAGGAAGACTTGCAGCTACAACAAACGCGAAGGAGTGTGCAGTTCACTGTTTTTGCCATGTTAGTGCTGCGTATGTGCTCTCATTTGTTGTCAGACTAAGATATGACACCTGAAACAATCTGCTGTTGTCACTGTCCTGGTTCTAAAGGAGCCGGGAGATGCAAGAATTTGACGAAGGGAACTCATGTCTTTTCTATAGGAGTTTAGAAGTGTACCATATTCCATTGATCTCGTAAATAATGGGGTGGATGTGTGTGTGTGCATACACAGTTTGTGTAGATAACAATCTCTCTCTCTCTCTCTCAATGTAGTTTATATTTTTTGTATGTGTACATACACACCACACACATGGAGGTAGTACCTAGCCTGTGATAAATTGCACAGCCATCTGATAAATACATTTATCATGGACCATTGACCACATCACCTGCACTCTGCCTATTAATCTATCCGTGTGTGTGTGTGTGTATTATTAAACACACACAACTGTGTTCAAAGAACATTATTAAAGTTGCAAAGTCAAGCACTCAAAAGAATGAAGGCTGAATGAAGGAAATCAGAATTATCCTCATTTTACAGATGGGGAAACTGGACACAGAGTGGGGAAGTGACTTGCCGTGGGTCAGTCAGCAGGCCAGTGGCCCAGCCAGAACTAGAACTTAGGTTTTCCAAGTCCCAGTCCAGTGCTCTGTTCACTAGGCCAAACTGCCTGAGCGACAGTTCTTGTCCCATGGAGTTTACAATTTGAATGAAGGCGAGATGCAACACGGTGTAAAGACAAATGGAGGAAGTGGGGAGGGACATAGCTTAGTTACTATGGGCCTGTGATTTACATCAGTGGGGAATCTGGCCTATGCATGAGTCTATGCATGTGCCAGGCAAGAGGGCTTTGAAAGAGAAAAATTTAAGACTTATATATATTTTAAAAAAAAGCTTTTCCATAAATAGTAAGGTAATTATTTTAAGCTTCAAAGTATCATTTGACCTTCCAGGACTAGAAGCAAGTGCTATTTGTTCCATTGAAAAACTGGATTTTTCTCTTTTCCAGTGGCATAAAGCTTCCACTTGTGCCTTTGTAGAATTGTCAGATGCTGTTGACGTTTATCATTGATCCAGGACTGACTACTGCTGGTTGTGGGGTTCAGGGCTAGTGTAATTCCAGGGAGGAATATTCACATTTATAGGGGAAAAATATTTCCTTGGTAGTCTGTTGGAATCTGGTCAGTCATTTGGACTGTTAGAAATAGTCCTGGAGGAGATGGCTTAGTGGGCAGAGTGCAGGTGAGGTTGTCTAAAGCTGCCTCATGATGCAATTTATCATATAGCTATTCCCCACCACACAGCTGGTGTATATAAAAGGATTATACAACAGTGTAGTTTAAAGGTTTCATTGTCATAAGTTTGGGATGGCAAACAACCAAAAGCTTTATACTCCATGTTTTCTCTCTGTGTGTAGATGTTTTAGGGATTTTTAACTTTTTTTTTTTTAAATAGAACTGTTTTTGATACCTCTTCTGTAAAACTGGGGGTGCCACAGTACAAATTGACAGTATTCAAAGAACAAAATATATCTAATAAAAGATCTCTAAAATGAACCAAAATAACTTTTTTTTCTATTCATAAAAATGTCATCACATTGAAGTGTCATTTCCCAGGACTTTCCCTGGTTAGGCGCAAGAGCTGTGCATTCCGCTGTACTCCAGTAAAGCTCTTATTTCTAGATTTGTAAGAGTTCAAGCCACAAGCCTTTTGCTGGCCCAGACATGGATGTTGTCTGTAGTCTCAAGTTGGTGGAGGAAAGAAACATTTTTGTGGCAGGTTGACTTAAAAAAAAAAAAGGGGGGGGGGGAGCGAGGGGAGCAGGGGTAGATGTCTGAAACTGCTTAGAGATCTGGAATGTTAGATTAAGGGTGGAGGAACATCTCTCAGAGGTGTGAAAAGTCCACACCCTGAGAGATGTAGTTATACTGACCTAATCCCTGGTGTAGACAGTGCTAGGTCAATAGAATTCTTCCATTGACCTAACTACCCCCCTTTGGGAGGTGGATTAACTACACTGGTGGGAGAACCAGGGCACCATTGTAGTGTTGTAAATGTAGACATACCCTGAGTTCCAGAAGGATGGATTAGTTGTCGAGTGACGGTGATGACATGGGCGCGTGCGCGCGCACACACACACACACACACACACAAAAGAATAGCTGCAGTAAAACCAGTGGGAGAGTGGAATTTTTGACTGCACAAGGAATGCAGCACTGGGCCTTGAATTTTTCAAATGAATCTTTCTGAAATGTATTCATTCTCCATGCAGTAAGTTGTGAAAATCTGTCGTAGGCATTGGATAGAGAGGAAATGTCATTTTAAATAGGCTTCTTTAAAAATCCTTTTACTCCAAGGTGACATTCTTTTTACTGTATTATTTTTTCAATTTATGTTTTTTTATTGAAATTTTTCAAATTAATAACCAAGAGCCAGCAAAAGGAACCATGGTGCATTATTCCATTAATGACAAAGTACTGCACCTTCTGCTAATGACATCTTTACTTGGATGTCCAATTTATTCTCTTTATTAGCTGAGATAAACTTTCATGAGCCAAAACTCCTTTTGTGTTCTCAGCATGTTCACCTCTTTTCTACCCTTACTCCCTCTGTATCCAGTGTAGAATTAGCAACACACTCAAAACCATGTAAGCCACCATTCTGAATCACTTACTAGTAGTAAAGTAAAAGCACCTGCCTGCAGCTAATATATGGTACCTGCTACCTAGCTAGCAGAGGTACATGGTTTTCCTGTACATATTACCAGCGACCCCCAAAATATTTCTCAGTGCTGTTTTTCCTTCCCCTTGTCTGTCTGTCTTCCCCTATGCTGTCCTGTCTTTGCCTGCCACTAGTCTCGTGGGGTATATAGACCCTATTCAGAGGTTAGCAGGGAAGGGATTACCCTTCTCCCTCTGGTTAGAGGGAAGATCACAGCTGGCTGCTTTAAGTGCAGACACAATCCCTGAATAGCTGACAGAGTAACATCACATCATGTGCATTTTTTTCCTCTCTCGGTGACTATTGCATAATAGAAATCACTGACCTAATTCTTTAAGTCCTCTTCAGTGCTCAAGTGTGACCCTACCCTGCCTTTTTCCCCGAATAAGATGCCAGATTGGTTTCAGCCCCCGAGACATTTTGCAAGCATCTTATTTGGTCATCATGGGAGAAAAAAAGAGATTCTTTCTGATTCCATGATCACATTAATGCCTGGACTGTGAGTATAACTCTCCCTCTGTGCATCTGTGGAAAACTTGCATCTCTGGCATGGATCTCACGTGCAATCTGGAGTCTGATACAAAAAGCCCATAAAATTTTCATGGGACATATGCGACTCACATGCAGAAGGCATTTTTATTGAGTTTCTTACTTAATTATAGGGCTTTATAAACTCGCCAATACAGAGGTGGATCCTTTGCTAGCGAATATTGGTATAGCTGCATTGAAATCGGTGGACCTTCTCTGATTTATGCTGCTGAGCATCTGGCCCATGACTTCTATCCTAGAATTTTTTTTATTCTACATTGCCAACCAGAGGCTTATTGTGCAAGCAGGCAATAAAGCAGAGTAATATTTTTTTTACTTTATCTACATGCCTTTATTTGTTATCTAATTGCCAGTAGACCAAACTGCGAGGGGACACTATTTTTCAGCTAGATGACCTGCAAGTAGCAGGAAATCATATACTCTCTTCTTTTCAATCGAGACAAGCATTCACACTTATAATGAGAGAAATCCACTGTTTTTATCAGTGCTTTTTGGGCAATTGCAAATCCTTAAAACCTAGCAGCTTTTTGGATTTGACAACTGCACTGCAACCCACCTTATGTCTTGGACATGCAGGTAGTTTGTTTATAATTGCAATGAATGTGATAATTTAGAACTGCGTTGGGCTAAATCATACCTCAAGATGTGTATGCAGGGCTCTCATGGAGGTCAAATTGGAGTAATGAATGCACATCTGAGAGTGGATTTTCGTATTTTATTAGCCTACAAAACTGATGTTTAGTCCAGTTTAATTAAATAATATACATTCATAGATATTAAGGTCAGAAGGGACCATTATGATCATCTAGTCCAACCTCCTGCACAATGTAGGCCACAGAATCTCACCCACTCACTCCTGCAGTAAACCTCTCACCTATGTCTGAGCTATTGAAGTCCTCAAATCGTGGTTTAAAGACTTCAAGGAGCAGAGAATCCTCCAGCAAGTGACCCGTGCCTCATGCTACAGAGGAAGGCAAAAAAACCTCCAGGGCCTCTTCCAATCTGCCCTGGAGGAAAATTCCTTCCCGACCCCAAATATGGCAGACTATTGGCCTGAGTCTCCTTTCACTTACACCAATATAAATCTGGAGTAACTCCACTGAAATCAATGGACTTACACGAGTGTAAAACCAACATGGGAGGAAAATCAAATCCTGCCAGTCTATCATTCTTTTTGGAAGCTGAGATTATTCTGATTGCTACTGCGAGGACCGGGTCTAGATTTCTGGGGGACTGCAGATAGGTTGGTCTTAAAATACTCTGCCCAGCTGCTTCCTAGACCACTCATAGTTACTCCCACCATCGCTGATTGAGTCGGCCCCTTCAGTGGAACCACCTCGGTGCTGAAAGTTAACCATGCGTTTAAGTGCTTTGCTGAATTGGAACTAGAGTGTTCAGCAGCGGCTTGCAGGATTCAGCCCTAATTTCTTAGTTGCAGTAGGCATTTCATATGGTCAACTGAGAGCCGAATTTGACTTGTTTTGGGCCTGATTCACTGTTGCTTTGCTTCAGTTTCACACGATTGTATCTCCATTGGTTTAATGCAGTGCAATGCTGCAGTGGTGAATTGAGTCCCAGGTATGTGTATATCCAGGGGAACACTGGGAAGTAACCAGTTCAACTCTGTTCTGCACATGCATGCTGGACCTGGAATGGTTTTCTTTGCAAATGGGACATTTGTGAGACATAGCACAGAAGTTACTAAGAGCCTTATGTAACTCATGAACTGGAATTGAAGATGTTAAAGGTTCTTGGTATTACTCCAATCTTCCAGTTCATTCAAATGAATAGTCTCACCAGTCACACTTCCATTTTCCTAAGACCGATAAGCCAGGTAGATTTGCTGGTGTTTTCCCCTGTCTCCTTTATCCTAATGCAAATGTAGATATCCCATATAGGGTGACCAGACAACAAATGTGAAAAATCGGGATGGGGAGGAAGTAATAGGAGCCTATATAAGAAAAAGACCCAAAAATCAGGACTGTCCCTATACAACGGGACATCTGGTCACCCTAATCCCATGTTTTACATGCAGCTCTCATTAGAAGGATAATTCAGCTGAATATTCCAACTAGTTTGTCTAATTTTTCAAGCATGGGTTTATAATATCTTAGATTAGCCAGATCAGAAGGTGGGCTCTAAATGGAAAAATATAATTGATTTCAAACTGCCTGACCTGATCAGCAGGGGCTGATTAGTATCTGTTTGAATCTGTGCTTTTGTGTTGTGAATCAAACCTTCAGATTGAACCAAACCATTTCAAGGAACCATATTATCACCAGTTGGCTTAAGTGGCCTGTGTGAACTTTGTAAGATCTCTATAGATAGAAGGCAGTGTGTGTTCTTTTCAGTTGTTCTGTTTAATTAAAAAAAAAAAAGCCTGAAGAAATTCTGACAGATCTCTGTTATACTCAAATACATGGTCAATTATCCAGATGCCTGGTCACAGCATACCTAGAAGGTAAACCTAGATTATTCTGGATAGGTTCTTACACTACCCTCATCATTTATGGGGGGAGGGATAGCTCAGTGGTTTGAGGCTTGGCCTGCTAAACCCAGGGTTGTTCAATCCTTGAGGGGACCATTTAGGGATCTGGGGCAAAAATTGGGGATTGGCCCTGCTTTGAGCAGGGAGTTGGACTAGATGACCTCCTGAGGTCCCTTCCAACCCTGATATTCTATAATTGTAACATCTGAGCAACTTCCAGTAGTGCATTAAATAATATGACAACTGTCATGTGTGGTTCATTTTCTTCCCAAGGGGAGAATTGTGCATGTAGGGAGAATTTTGTTTTGGTAAGTGTTTTAATATCTACATGCTGCTAGAAAAGGCAGATCAGAGAAATGTGCCTTGCATTTGCAGTGGAAGGTGGTGAGATTTGTGATGGCCCTTAGATCCTGTGGGGAGCTTGTTCCACAGGCTGGGAACAGCCCCTGGAAAAAATTCTGTTTCTTGTACAGATGAACTTTATGCTTATTGCAGAAATTTCCACTATGCCAGAGGAGTTATTTTGTTGACCATGGTCTTCATCCTGAAGTTTTTGGTGATCTTTTAGATATGCTATTGAGTGCCTTTGAAAATAGGGATGGAGACCTTGAATTTGACTTGATATTCTATGGGAGGCCAGTCGAGAGAACCGAGGACTGTTCTGATGTTCTCACAGTAGCCTGTGAGCTGAGGACACAAGCTAGTAGTGTTCAGTACTAGTTGGTGTTTCCCAATGGCGGATGGCTTCATGCCCAGGCATATTCTATTGCTGTAGGCCAGCCAGGAGGTGAGGAATGCATGAATAATTGAAGCCATGTAGCGTGACCAGATGTGCCGATTTTTCACACTTGCTGTCTGGTCACCCTAAAGCTGTGTCATCATCAGGAGGGGACAGAGCCTCCTAGCCAACCTAGATGGCAGAAAGTGTTACTTGCAGATGCTGCTGTGTGAGAGGTTAGTGTCCGCATGGAATGCAGGAGCACTCCTCAATTACAAACTGAATTGACCAATTGTGGTTGTACACCATTTCTGATCAAGCATTGATCAAAATTGCCTTATTGTTGCATACCACAAAAAATGGGGAGAAACACAATGTATCTGTCATCTCTTACTGAGATTGTAAGCTCTTTCGGGAAGGGGTCATCTTTCTGTTATGTTTGTGCAGTGCCTAGCACAGGTGCTACTGCAACACATAATAATCATAACTGTCTCTCGTTAACTGACCGCGAAGGGTACAGAATGGCTAATTAGGCTAAAAACAATAAACTTGGTTAGCTGTCCACTTATCTATTACATGGTTTTATACCGAGATTCAGTCCCATTTGTCTACTCAGATAATGTCATATTAAGGTGTGCGGTATTGCTTAGGAAGGTTGTGGGAAAATGCTTTTGAACCCAGAATTTAAGAGTATTTGTTACCTGTGTGGCAAACAAGCTGACATGTGGGAAATGTACTGGGATCTTTCCAAGGTGAAAGCAAGTGGAAGTTTGGCTATATTGCCATCATTTCTTGATGGGCCACTTAATTTTCCATTTCTCCAAAGAGAAGCACAAAGTGCAATTTAATATATTATACTTTGCACTTCTGCAGAGCTTTTCACTGGACTATAACATAGTGCTTTATAAACGTTAATTTTCACAATTCCCCTGAGAGTTTGGTGAGTAGTAGAATCCCCAATTTTACAGATAGGAGGAACTGAGGCAAAAGAATTAAGGGATTTGACTAAGGCCACATAATGAGTATGTGGTGGAGGTGGGAATAGGGCCCAGCACTTGGCCTTCCAGGCTTGTGTTTTAACTTGTAGCTAATGCTTCCTCAGTCAGTGACGGAGCCAGAAATAGAACCCAGCTTCCCAACTTCCTACTTTAACATTTTGACAGCACTTCCCTCCTTTCTACTTCTCTAATTTCTAGAGAACTGTGATATGAGGGAAGGTGGAAAGGAGCAGAATCTGTTCCAACACTTACACCATGTACTGATCCATGTACCATGTGTTCCATCCCCGCCCTACCCATAATTTCGATGAATATATATTTTCATGGGTATAATACTTGGCAATAAAGGATGCTTGCTTTCCTACATACAGTTGTAAATGGTAATTGTATAACAGTAGAATTAAATGAATGACTTTAATTGTTCTTCAGATTCCAAAAGGAACCAAATCAATAGACTGGCTGTACTTTACCATATGTGCATTTTATTGCTAGATGAGCAGTTTGGAAGCTTTATTGCTAGATGGGCTCACTCTTTTTAAATTTAAACTTATGATTTCTTAGCATTAGGGAAAAACCAAGCAGACGTAAGTTAATAAAGTAGCCAAAGACCTTGATTTTTGTGGGGCAGCCTTGGCTCTGTGACTGCACCTTTGGGGAATGCAGAATGGGATATAGTCACAGTTATTATAGTAACTTAGATTGACATAGCATCTTTCAACCCAGAGGAGTCTAAGAACTTGGCAAACTGTGGGCAACATTAGTAAGAGGCATTGTGTAGCTGCCCAGCCCAGAGAAGGAATTATGATGGTCTCTGAGAGTTCATATACTCCTGCTCTGTTATATCCAGCAGAGAAATAACTGTACCCAGCGCTTCTACAGACCTTTACTTCAAGGTTCTTAAAATGCTTTACAAGCGCTGAGCCTTACTGCACCATATGAGGCAGATCCTTATCTTTGCTCCTATTATACAGATGAGGAAGCTGAGTCAGTGTTAGACCCAAGAATAATCAGAAATTCTGCCTCAAACTCTTTTGCTCTTATTAACAGACACCTTCCTCTTGGAAGGAAATAACTGTATATTATAGGAGGGGGAATTAAATAAGCACACATCTGTGCAAGCCCTTGTCTGGGTTAAACAGACCATATTTGTTGGAATTACAGTAGGGTACAGAGGCCCCAACTGAGAACAGTGGCCTGATTTTTTGCAACATACTGTACGAACAACGGAAGAACAGCCCCCCCTCCCCCCCCGATCTTACACTTTAAATCTACAAGACTGACAAAGGACAGGAGGGGAAAATGGTTACAGAAAGGTGAAGTGACTCACCCAAGGTTACACAACTTGTCAGTGATAGACCCAGGAATAGAACCCAGTGTCTTGACTCCTAGTCCAAATTACCTATCCACTAGGCCACATTGCCTTCCATATGTAGCATCGTTCCAGTTCTGATAAACCCTCCCAGTAGCTGATCTCTACAGAGTGATCAACTATCACAATGATTATAAGTTCCTCTGCTAGTAGAACCTGATCCAAATCCTACTGAAGAGCATAGAAAATGTCGCATTTATTCCTGTGGGCTCCTGTATAATGCAGGCCGTGGAACTTCGCCATATAATTGTTCGAGCATATCTCTCAGAAAAACACCCAATCTTGATTTAGAATGTAGAATCCATCCTGGCCCTCGGTAAGTTGTTCCAATGGTTAATTACTCTCACTATTTAAAAAAAAAAAATGGTTTGTTTTTTTATTTCCAGTCTGAATTTGTCTCGCTTGAGCTTACAACACAATCCAATGGCTGGCTCTTCCTCTGCTAAATTGAAGAGGCCATTATTAAATATTGTTCCCTATGTCAGTAATTTTATAGGCTCTGATCAATGCACCCCTTAACCTTCCTTTGTTAAGCTAAATAGATTGAGCTCCTGGAGTCTCTCACTGTAAGGCATGTTATCTAGTCTCCTAATCATTCTCGTGGCTCTTCTATGAATCTTTTCTACAATTCAAGAAAAATGTTGATAAATTGGGCACCAGAGCTGAACCCAGCATTCCCACAGCAGTTGCACCAGTGCCAAATAAAGAGGTAAAATAACCTCTCTGCTTCTACTTGAGATTCCCGTTTATGCATCCAAGGATCGCATTAGCCCTTCTGGCCACAGTGTTGCACTGGGAGCTCATGTTCAGCTGATTATCCACCACCTTGTTAAATACCATAAGGCCAAGAACCAATCCCTGCAGGAACCCAGCTAGAAACACATCCGTTCAATGATGGTTTCACTTTTGCAATTATGTTTTGAGACCCATCAGTGAACAAGCTTTTAATTAATTTAATGTGTGCCATGTTACTTTTAATTTTTGTATCTTTCTAATTTTTTTAATCAGAATGTCACATGGTAATAAGTTAAATGCCTTACCGAAATCTAAGTATGATACATCAACACTTTTACCTTTATCAACCAAACTGTAATCACATAAAAAAAATCTAGTTAGTTTGACAGGATCTATTTTCCATAAACCCATGTTGATTGGCATTAATTATATTACCCTCCTTTAATTCTTTATTAATTGAGTCCCATATCTGCCATTTCATTATCTTGCCCACGATCAGTGTCAAACTGACAGGCCTATAATTGTCCTGGCAATCCCATTTAATTATCCCTGGTCATCATTTTTTATTGGTACAACATAAGCTTTCTTCCAGTCTTCTGGAACTTCCCCAGTGTTCCAAAACTTAATGAAAAGCAACATTAACAGTCCAGTGAGCTCCTCAGCCTGCTCTTTTAAAACTCTTTGGGTGCAAGTTATCTGGACTTGATGATTTAAAAAATCTAACTTTAGTAGCTGCTGTTTAACATCCTCCTGTGATACTAGTGGAATTGAAAGAGTATTATTATATGATATGGCTACATCATCTGCTTTTTTCCCCCCAAATACAGAGCAAACATATTTATTGAACACTTCTGCCTTTTCTGCATTATTGTTGTTCTACCATTTCCATCTAGTAATGGACCAATACCCTTGTTGGGATTATTTTTGTTTCTAATATACTTAAACTCTCTTATTGTCCTTGACTCTGCTGATGATAGATTTCTCCTTATTTCCTTTTGCTTCCCTTATCAGTTTTCTACAATTCCTATCAACTTCCCCTTTCTTCCATTTGTTATATTTTTATTTTTTATAGCTGTCTTCATTTCCCCTCTAAATCAGGTGGTTATTTTAACCAATATGACCTTCTTCAATTGTGGGATTTTGGTGTGTTAGGCATCCGGTAAAGTGTTCTCAAACAATTCCCAATTATCATTCATATTTTTCTGATTAAATTCTTCCTGCCAGCTGATTTGGCTCATTGTTTTCAGCGTTGTGAAATTGGCCCTTTTAAAGCACCAAGTATCTATATCATTGTTAAACACAAAGGTCTAAATTCTGTGCTGAGTTACCCCCAGTGCAGTCCTACCAAAGCCATCTGGACTTGGCCTAAGCCTCAAAATTTTAAATGTATATTAATATTGTTAGAAAGTGTTTCACTTAATCAGTGTCAAATTGAAAGCTCATTTTATAACTGGCCCAGTTTAAGTCCCACATGCTGTTGTTAATATAAGCTTTAGTTCACCCATCCAGCTTAGGTATTGCTTTTAAACTCTTAGAGTAAGCAGCAAGCCAGAGAACTCAGTAAGAATATTCATTTGTTTTACAACCAGAGCTGCCCTTATCTTCTGATACTCAAATACGAAAGTATATTTGTCTCCCTCTGATGAAATATAATATTGATGTCACCTCCAAGAAATATAGTGCAATGTGTTGCTTTTCCTTCTGTTTTGCACTTTGTATAAACATGCAAACGTTTGGCTGACACCCCAGTGTGATGGCAGCCAATAGACTAAACACTTACCCTCACTGCTGTTGTGTAACCGTGGGCAATTTATCTCAGTCTCACCTCTCTTAAAACACTTTTATCAAAATTGGCGGTCAAACAGCACTGAACCATGGTGGCCTCAATCTTAAATGCTGTGGTGCAGATTTTAATTTGGGAAAGATTAATGCGCTCTCAAGTGTTAATGCTACAGCTTTCTGTTATCTACATTGATGGGTGTCAGCTAATTTCTGCAGAAGGATTGTAAAGCAAACTGTGCATGTTGATGTTTCAGAAGCCTAAGCTGCGGAATGGCTAGATAATAGAGAGGGGAATGGAACTATTTTCTCAAATTTCTTTTAAATTAGAAAATGTTTCCCCCTGTCTTTCTAAAGCTTGAGCTACTGAGTCAATTCCACTCAAGCTGATTCTTGAAGATACAGGGAATATTTCATTTAAAGGAGCAGTAAAAATGTCAAAAGATACTTTATCAAGGTCTCTTTTAGATTGAAGATAACAAACCATCTTATAACAAATATAGACCCCCAACAGGAAGCTTTGTAATTTCCACTACAGCAAAAGCTCCTACAGTCTCTGTCTCCATTATCGCTCCTGGAATTTTTTGCCTTGCCTTGTACAATCTGTTTTAATCACTGCAAGCATTTTTTTTTCATTTAGTACATTAATGCTAGCTATTATTTGACTGGTTTATTTCTCGGCATCATATAGTTTATGGAACCTGGTTGGAGTTTGGGCTGTTTCTTTGAATGGGACAAACAGACTTCCATAACTGTGAGGGAGACGTCAAAAGATGATACACCATACCATTCTATTTGTATAGAATAATTTATACAGGAAGAGGGGGGGAAAATGCAATTAAGCTCATAAAACTTGTTCTAGCAATGATCCAGGTCAAGGGGCTAATTGTGAATTGCATGAATAAAAGTCACTTGCCCAACCACATTAAACAGTCTTGATAACATCATCCAGAATAGCCAATTATCTTGTGTGTTGTAAAGAGGTCCTGTTACCATTTTAAAATGGCTTATGGGAGGGGAAGGTAATGCGGGGCATGTGTGAAAGAGTGATTTTAAGGGAGTCTGATGCTGCTGGCAGCTATAGTAAAGTAGCTTTATACCAGAGGGCTGAAGCAGAAACCCTTTTAGAGGGTGAACTGCATATATTTTAACATTGATTTTATGCATTGAATGATCAGAAAACCCACCTAAGCTAGAGCTAAGGCTGAATACACCTTAACTGGACAACTTGAAAATTCCACTTCTTTCTGAAAACCATGTACCTTTTCTAGTTACAAATAAGAGCGAAGATGACAATCACTGGACAAAGTTGGTTAAAAATGCTTTTTGCAGTATTTTTTTTACCCTAGTTTGTTGGATTTCGTGCATTTTGGAGAGCACTTCGTGCATAGCCGATTTCACTGTTCTCTGCTGTGTAGTCAGATAGACCCTGGTCCTGCAAGTTTGTCTGGTGGGCCAGGCCACCACACCAACGTGGAAACCCATTCAAGTCTACAATAAACCTCCCCAAGAGAGTGCAAGTGTGCAAAGATTGCCTGCCCAGGAAGGCATCTACCAGGGAGACCCTGCTAGCTTAGGAGAGGCAATCTGTATCTCTCTGCACCCGGGAGTGAATAGTACTCTTGGTCTGTATCAAAACTGTCAGGGGAGTCAAGGAAGTAGCTCCGGTTTATTATTTATAGCTTTTCCATGGCACTCTTTATCGTGTCTGAGCACCTCAACAAGATTAATGAATTCATCCTCTCAACACCCATGTGGTAGTAAATTTTAACTCCACTTTACAGATGGGAAAATTGAGGCTCGGAGAAGGAAATGACTTGCCCAAGATCACAGAGAAAGCCTAAGACCTTGTCTATGCTACAACTTAATTTGGTATCACTTACATCATTCTGGGTCATGAATAATCCACCCCCCCTGAGCGTCATAAATTATGCTGACCTAAGCGCCAGTGAAGACAGTGCTATGTAGTCAGGAGACCTTCTCCCGCTAACATAGCTACCGCCTCTCGTGCGAGGTGGAGTAATTAAGCTGACAGGAGAGTTCTCTCCCATCAGCTTAGAATGTCTCCACCACAGCAGTGCCATTGCAAGGGCTGTAGTGTGCATAGGTGGTGGGTTTAATAGGCAAGGGGAGGCTAAACCTTCCTTGGCATAGCCGCCACCGGACACTTGGGCTGTGGTGGCTCCGCCTGCGCTCCGCCTCTTCCAGTCCCTGCTCTGCCCCTTCCCTGAGGCCCCCCACTGCCTGGTGAATCCCTCCTCCCCTTCACTACATCCCCTCTCTCCAGAGGTCCCTGCCGCTCGCCATGTCCCTCCTCTCCTATTACCCCCCCCCCCACCAGGCCACTTGCCGTGTCCCTGGGGGAGGTGGAGTGAGCGATGGAGAGGAGGAATGTGGGGAGTGGCAGGCAGTGGGGGGCCTGATGGGGAGGAGAGGAGCAACATGGGGAGTGGACAAGTGGGTAGGTGGCACAGTCTGGGGCAGAGCGTGGGTGGAGTGTGTGTGTGTGGGGGGGGGGGGCGGCTTTGGACAGAAGAGGAGGGACAGGAAGCTAGCCTCCCCCAAAGGAAGCCTCACTCGCTATCTTGGGCAGTTTAGTGTGCAGCAAGCCAGGGTGTGAATCTATAGCCTGTGAGATGGCGGCACACTAGCTGGCCATGATGACTCTGCTGCCATGGAGTCGCATATAATCTCTGTCCCACAATGGTCCATAAATAGGGTGACCGTATGTCCCTTTTTGGCCAGGACAGTCCCTTTTTTTTTAAGCCCTGTCCTGGCTGTCCCAACTTTTTTTTTTTCCAAAAGGAGGCATTTGTCCCGTTTGCTCTTGCTGACATGATCAGTTGGCAAGAGCAAACGGGACAAACAGGACAAATGCCCACTTTTGTCAAAGTGGGGCGCCATGCGGAGGGGGTGAGCGGAGATGCCAGTCCCCTGCAGGGGGGAGACAGGGCTGGGGGGGGGGAGACAGCCTTCCAGCATGCTGTTCCCTCCCCCCCCCCCACAGTTTCTAGCAACTAGGCAACAGCATGGGGCGGGGGGCCTCTCAGGTGAGCAGCTAGGGGTGTCCTGTTTTCTCTTTGGGAAATATGGTCATTGTATCCATAAAATGTTCATAAAGTTAATACAACAGTCCCCCAAAATAGATTTTTGACTTTCAGAAATTTAGGTTTTTTTAAACTGCATCAATCTTAGGTTTTATTGCTTGAGGTTCCATATGTTTCCATTCTTAACTCTGCCATAACAAAGCTTTGTGTTGGAGTTTCCTGTGTTTTTTTTTTTTTTTTTCGGTGAGTTGTTTGTTTCTTGTTATGGCAACATCTCTTAAATATGTAGTCAATTCATATGAACGTGTTTAATATTTTTATTAATTAGCAATACAACACAGGAGTTGAAAGTTCAAATTTTCCTCTCTAGATTCCCTGGGGAAGGTAACTTTTGAATACACTGAAATTAGCAATCCTTTTCAAAATTACACTTGAATGAAAGATTCTCTGCAGACTCCATTTCCTGTATTTGCGACAAACCTTGGCCAATGTGTCTTGAAATGTCGTCAAATCACAGATAGAGGGACACTGGTAAATAAATAGTTAAGGCAGAAAGTGTCAAGGTTGG
Organism: Chelonia mydas; assembly: GCF_015237465.2. Classification (NCBI taxonomy): domain Eukaryota; kingdom Metazoa; phylum Chordata; order Testudines; family Cheloniidae; genus Chelonia; species Chelonia mydas. The sequence continues at coordinate 125,380,103 of NC_057852.1, read as the reverse complement.
TTGCCTAAAGTTAGGCGGCTAAATTCATATTTAGGAACCAAAATAAGTGCTTGATTATTAAAGGTATTGAGTACCTGCAGCTTACATTGATTTTCACCTGAAACAAAGGACGATCTTGTGCTTAAGCACTCAGGAGATCTTGGCTCAGTTCCTGACACTACCACAGATGACTTAACCTTGATACAACCTGTCAGTCTCAGTTCCCCACTGGTAATATGGGGATCACAACAAATTTATTTCGTCTTTTCTTTGTCTTTCTTATCTATTCAGGCCTTGATCCTGGATATGGGTAGCTGGCTGCACCCATAGGAAAGCCCCATTGAAGACAATGGGACTCTGCATGGGTCTAACAACACAGATCCATTGCAGGGCCTAATGCTAAGGGTATGTCTACACCGTGCCACCCCCCTCCGAAAAAAAAAAAAAAGCCCACAGCTGTGAATCTCAGAACCTTGCCAGGCTTGTGCTATGGGGCTAAAAATAGCAGTGTAGATGTTCCTGTGTGGCCTGGCACCTGGGCTCTGAAATTGGTGAGGGGGTAGGTTTCAGAGCTCTGGCTCCAGCTCGAGCAGGAACATCTACGTTGCTATTTTTAGCCCCATAGCCTGAGCTCCGTGAACATGAGTTAACCCAGGCTCTGAGACTCCCTGCCACGATTTTTGGCAGGGTAGACATACACTTAGACTGTAAGTTCTTCTGGGAGGGGCTGTCTTACTATCTGTAGGTACTGTGTCTGGTACAGTGGGATTCCAATCTAGACTGGAACCTCTGAAGCATTACAGCAATATGAATAAATGTTGATAATGGATTAATAGATACTAAGGTCAGAAGGGACCATTATGATCATCTAGTCTGACCTCCTGCACAATGCAGGCCACAGAATCTCACCCACCCACTCCTGCGAAAAACCTCTCACCTATGTCTGAGCTATTGAAGTCCTCAAATCGTGATTTAAAGACTTCAAGGAGCAGAGAATTCTCCAGCAAGTGACCCATGCCCCATGCTACAAAGGAAGGCGAAAAACCTCCAGGGCCTCTTCCAATCTGCCCTGAAGGAAAATTCCTTCCCGACCCCAAATATGGCGATCAGCTAAACCCTGAGCATATGGGCAAGATTCACCAGCCAGATACTACAGAAAATTCTTTCCTGAGTAACTCGGATCCCACCCCATCTAACATCCCATCACAGGCCATTAGGCCTATTTACCATAAATATTTAAAGATCAATTAATTACCAAACTCATGTTATCCTATCATACCTCCTTCATAAACTTATCAAGTTTAATCTTAAAGCCAGATAGATCTTTTGCCCCCACTAATCAGAAGCCCTGAAAATTAGGCCATTTTGATTTGGGTGGCTAATTATGGATTTGGTTCCTAATTTTAGGATCTCAAGTGTGAACTTTTTGGCCCGAGTTTGGTAACTCTGGACAAATGGTATTGAAGTCAGTGGCACCTCTCTGATTTCCACGGCTATAACCAAGAGAAAAAACCCAGTGCTCTCTAGGTATAAACCATTAATAATAAAATAACAATAGTAATGTACGTTATTTCTGAAATTATCACTATGTCTGGTTCTCTGAAAAAGGGCAAGAGAAATCTCTGGAAAAACTACATACACAGACTTTTAAAAGGGTATCAATTCTGCAGGACACGGGGTCCTTGAGGGAGATTAATTTTTTTTTTATTGGGAACAAAATCTTTTGTTGTTGTGTTCAAATTGTTTCAAATATGCTGGAATAGCTTGTCATAAAATTCTGATTGAATTTAAGCCCACTGCATGTAGTTAAGGAGACAGCTGTTAATTGTTCATGAAATTAATTGAATGGTGAAAATCTAGTTGTTTTCATGGGATTTATTTATGGTGCCTGTAATCGTATTTGTGTAAGCGGAATCTCAATAGTACATTATTCTTTTCAAAATTCTAACACCTTCGTGTATCTATTGCCGTCTCATATTCCGGAGCTGAGCAGGCACAATTTTAAAAATGGGATCCCAGAAAGTCTTCATATCAAAGTAAAATGCTTGTTTTTCATACAGGAATTAGAGTGTAACATAATTGGGCTCACTGAAATGAGTTCAGCATCTCTCAGAGAACGAAATCATTGAGCCTGGAGACTAAATTTAACAGCCTAATAGAAATATGCAGGTGAAGGTACAATTAATTTTAATTACTAGACTATACATTGTTAGTTGCACAGCCATGAGTAAAATTAAAATGGCAATCACAATTAGAAAATTGCAACCTCATTGTGCAACAAATTAGTCACAAATTAAAAGTCCAGGAACTATTATACATCCACCGTATTGCTTTATGACCATTATTGCCCTGATATGGATTTTTTTTCTTTAATGTCTTGTCCACCTCTTTACACCTTACCTTTGTTTAGGATCTCTGGCTCTTTCCCAGATTGCAAATCTATAAAGAGAAGTAATATAGGTTAGAGGGTTCTGACTTCCCCATTCACTGTTGGCAGATGCCCATACAGGGCCAATCCTCATAGAAAGAGAGCACAGCACAGTTTGTCACACATTCATTTCAATTACATTTCCGTAGCCAACCAAATGGTATTCAGGGGATAATAGCTGAGGTCCATATGTGATCTGACCCTGTTATAAGATATCAAGCCGGCTGAAGAGGTGCATTTAGAGGCAGTAACTTACACCTTTGTCTCCCCCACTCCCTGCTGTATATACATTACACCAGTAGGGGCCTTGTCAACATTGATGATTTCAGCCACTGGTGTAGCTGCACCGGTGCAAATTCCTAGCTTAACTATCAGTCCTGGTTTGCACTGGTGCAGCTCACAGCTTATAGCAGCTTTGCCTGTCAGTGCAAGGGACTAGTGTTGCTGCATGGGTTGCCGGCCACCAAGGGCAGTAACGGGTCAAATCCCAGCTTTAGACAAGACCTTCGACTCCTTTAGACTCACTCAAATTCTCTGGGCCATATCCTTGGCTTTGTTCTGGGTGATGTAGCGTGCTGGTGATTCTTCCAGTAAAGGGCTGCTGTTGAGCCCCTTTTGTGGACCCTACGTCACTCCTCTCATAACCAGCCTGGTCAGCACTGGGGACATAGCTGAGCATTGCTGTGCTGGGGAGATCCTTGGAAGACAGAATGGCCCCTTGGGTGTGTGAGCACCTGACCATTATTTGGAACAGTGGTTCTCAACTTTTTTTTTATACTAGGACCTTTGAAACCATCCTCCCCCCTAGCCTTGGCCCCCTCTTATTAAGCAATATGGGAAGGGCAAGCTCCTGACACCTGCTTGTGACCCCGTGATTTAGAGTAACATTGACCTTGTTCTAAGTTATGCCAAATGCCAGGATGACTCTCAGCCAGCCCCAGGATTGGTGGCTCTCCCCACCTCTGCTCTCCCCTTCAGCTGCACTAGGTGCACCTTGGCTGCAGTTGGGGATGAGGGCCCAACCTTTTAATTCACATCAGACTTATGCTCCCTTTACACGTCAGTTCGGAGTTTGTTCCAGTGACTCCAGTTGTGCTGAGGGAGTCTAAGATGGTGGAATGCACATGCCAAGGGTATGGAAGAGAGGAATATAGCAAGATAACTAACAGGAGTGTGTAAAAATCTGTAGTGTGGTCTCCGTGCCCATTTGGTCCTTGAGATCTTTCCTGAGATGACACTGAATTGCAGTGGGGGCATATCAACTGGGGAGCTGGACTGAGAGCACAAAACGCCTTTCAAATAAACCATTGAACAGCCAGCTGGTAGTAACGACATATGGTCACTAGCATCTGGGGCTGGATTTTAACTGGTGACCTAGAGGTGAAGGACTTTGTATCCCATTATCTGTAATTTCCATTTTTTCTTAAGTAAACCTATACTGACTGGTGTTGTGATGTGATGCTAGAAGGTGATGCTTGCAGGCAGGATGTCACAGTGGGACTTGCAGACACCCCAGCTGTTTTGGGGGGTGTGGTAGCTCTGTGGCTATCCAGCTCTGCTTGGATTCTAGAGACTTGTAGGTAGCATAATCCTGAATTCTGTTAATTCCACGTAATTGGAACCAAATTGGTGGCTTTGCCAAGCCACCATTTGTCATGTTTTGTGACGTGCTTGTCACTGGTTACAAAATTCCACACACTTCGAAAGCTCCAGTCGATGACGTGCTCTCTCTGCTCACTAGCTAGGAAAATACACTATATATATATATATTTATAATATTATATATATATATATTTTTTTTCCCTCAGCAAAAATTTCCTTTAATTTCACAAGTGAATGCTAGCTAGGAGTTATGTCTCCTCATCAGATCCCAGGAATGGGCAGGGATGGCATGGCCATAGACAATTGGGGGCTTGAGAGAACTTGAACCCCCTCCAAACATTTAGGGTATTATATTAATAAATAAAGGAAACACAAGTTTGGAACAGAAGTTCACTTATCTCACTTTATCCAAAGTGGACAAAGGTAGTTAAGTACAAAACTATCCATTAAACAATATGCAACAGCTACTACAGTATCCTTTTTAACTGCAGCCACCACCACCCCTTGTTCCAAATCTAAAAAAGTTGTCTGTGTCCCTGGGCTATCATTGACTGTATGTTTTTACAGCTACTCGCACAAGGGGGCAAAATCTGGTTGTGTCGTGTAGGTGCTACTACAATAACAATAGACTGATAGATAATAGCTTGTGAGAATTTCAAATTGCACAAGGTCCTTGAACTCTCTCATGATCAGGAAATGAGCCTTGTCCTGGAACTCTCTCAACATTAGGCATTCCAGATGGACTAATGAGCATGATCTTTCTCATTACTGTATAGGAGTCCCATCAGGTCTAGAACGCCTTAAAAATATGTAGACAGAAAAATAAAATACAAAACCGGTATTTTGGATTTTTTGTACAATAAATGAATGCACATCATCGGGAGTGTGGTGCCAGTTTGGCATGACATATCCTCTATTAGGTAACTAAATTCTGCCCTGGCATCATCGTCGTCATAATAAATATTTAGCATCTATGTATCATTTTGCACTTGCAGGTATCTAAGCACTTCAAAGGGAAGATATCATTAACCCCAATTTACAGATAGGGAAACTGAGGCAGATGTGACTTGCCCATGTTCACACAGCAGGCTAGTGGCAGAGGTAGGAACAGAGCTCAGGCTTCCTGATTCTCATTCCTTGGCCCTATCTGCTGGATCATGCCATAATTAATTTGTGATCTAGTAAGTGTTTTTCCATGTCTAGCTATTATGATCCTGTTTTGTTTTATGGGAGCTAGAAGCCCTCAGCATTGTGGTGATTCTCTGGGTAACAAAACTGACAGGATGATACCTCCAGCGAGTGTATTTGTAGTAAATGCAGTCGCTCAGTCTAAGGGTAAAATGTTGATGTGAGGAGTTATTTGCTTTTATTTCCCTCCCCCGACCCCAGCTTTTCACTGGTAAGAAATTGACCCTAGCCATGAGTCTGGGGTTTTCTGGTGTTCAAATGCATGGAAGAGCTGAAACACAAATATCTTGTGATTTGGGTCAATGGTTTTGCATTAATATTTGCAGTTAGTAATAAGTGGGTACGTCCTCATGGGACAGCTGCAAAAATGGAAATGTCGTCTTGTAGACGTGTCTTCAAGAAACCGAAGTCTGCAACTGACAGAGCAATTGGAGAGGTGTCTTTTAGCTTTACTGTTTCAGCCCTAGAACTCTATGTGACTTCTGAACTCCTTGGCATTAAGGGTGAAATTAAGGAAGATAAAGACTAATTTGGGTTCAAAACTTTCTGTGTATTTAACAAATAGTACAGATGTGGTGTTCAGCCATTTGTTTTTAAACCCCATAATTTGAAACATACTTTGCCAAACATCCCAGAAGAATCTCCTGTAACCTGAAAGGTATCCTTCAGAATAGCTCCAGGTACCATGTATGTTTCTTAATTTCCCCATAAAGACCTAATTGTAAATCTGCACGGTAAATTCTTTTCTTTTCATATAGTCTAATGGAGTTCAATAGAAAACATAGATCTGAGTATGTAGCTTTGAAATTAACTAAACAATGTAACAGCCTTTTTAAAAAGGAATAGGAAACCTTCATCTCTGATTTTATTTTATATTGGTATAGAGACTACGCTTCAGTGCCTTCCTTTCAGCTAGTCACTGGACTGAAGAAATAACACAGAAAGGAAAACCTCTTGAGTATCTGATGTATATGGTAAATGGTCATTTCAGGGACCATGCACTATGGGCCACAAACCTAGAGTTTAATTTAATTGGTTGAAATTAAAAAAAACATTCATGCCTCATGAAATTATAACCTTTGCCCCTTATGTGTCAGCTATGTCTGACACGAGCCTTGTTGTTTAGAGATGAAATCCCTCCCCTATTTAAATGGAAGCTCCTAAGGGACCTAAGTATGCTTTACTGAGAAGGGAGGCAGGTGGCTCTCTTGTGATTGGATCACTACTCCATTCACTGTTAACTTCTGCAGCATTGTTTTCAAAGGGCTGTTTGGTTTTAATCAACACCTCATGAGTTTGAAAAGCTTGGTTTTAAAAAATGGGGAAAAATGTGTGTGTTACAAGGATGCTGCTGAGTGCCCACAAAGGAAATTAAACACAAGTGGGTAAAGCACTGCATTAGGACTCGGGAGCTCTAGTGTCTAGTTCTGGCCCTGCTACTGATCTGCTGTGTGACTTTGGGCAAGTCACTTCACCTCTCTCTATATATATTTCCCCTACCATCCTTTGTCAGTCTTCTTGCTTTAGAATGTAAGCTCTTTAGGGCAAGAACTATTTCTTTCTATATGTTAGTACAGTACGTAGCACAATGGGTCTCCAATTTCTGTTGGGCCCTTGAAGTGTTACTGTAATACAAATAATAAAAAGGGATTTTTTTTTTAAACAAAAGCTAATATGAATAGATGCATTCACATTACTGTTTTGCGCTAGAATTTTCAAAAAGGCCTAATGGAGTTAGGTGTCAAACTTCCATTGACTTTAAATGGGATTTGGCTGCCTCACTCCATTACGATACCAGCCTCAGTGTTTACAAAAGATGCCTGGCTTGCTTCCTATACTACATGCTGGGTAATAACATGAGAAGTCTCCATGTTTCTAAAAATTAAACTGGCTCTTTATTAGGAGAACTATTTCCAGAAGTGCGGCAACTGCAGCTAGCATTCCAGCCATATGCACACAGACTGACTTTCTGGTGTCTCCTCCAATCTCTTCCTTCCTGCAGCCTGTGCTCCTCTCTGTCAGTTCCATGCAGGTTTATACATGTCTGACAGAGCTAGAAGTTGCAGTCCTGTGTTTATTCAAACAATGGGCATAGCACAAGAAGTGCAGGTGGACCTATCTTGGCCCACCATTGTGCCACAACTCCACCCTGGAAGGAATGTCAATTGGTATGAAAGGCTACTTTAATCCACCTTCCTTCGCATATGTGCTGAGAATGCAGCAAGGGTACCAATCAGTGCCAGTTCTATGGCGGTTGCGTGTTGTGGACACCTGTTCAGTGCTGGTCACCCCTTTCAAAAAGCAAATGGAAGAAATAAAGGGTTTTCAGAGATAGTTGATGGAAATGATGAGCAATATGGCAAATGTTTTATATGAAGAGAGACTGAAAAGACATGGACTCTTTACTTTAGAGAAGAGATGAATAAGAAGGGACATGATAAAAGTATACAAAATGAGTGGCATAGACAAAGGTGTATGTGGGGAACTTTTCTTGACCCTTTTGTATAATACAAGGACAAAGCAATATTCAATGAAACGGAAAGTTAGCAAACTAAAAACTGACGAAGAAACTATTTTTCCACACACCATGCAATTACTCTGTGGAACTCATTGCCACAAGATTACCAGAATTAAAGAAGAGTTTTCAAAGGGACATAAACCACATGTTTCAGGGCATAAATCTCTAATTATTGAGAGATAGGAAGAAAATTTCCTTGGGGCAGATTATCCCACAACTTTGTGCTGCAGGGTTTCTTGCACCTTCTGTTAATGCAAGTTGTACAAGCCACTCTTGGTGAAAAGTTAATGGACTAGATGGACCACAGGCCTGCTCCAGTAAGGCAATTACTATGTTTTTTAGGTTAATAGTTCATTTCAAACCCAAGGTATTTTCAGTGTTCTGTCAGTGTAGCATCAAAGACATAGTGGACTGGATGCCTGGAGAGTCTCAGGGATCTATATGAACATGACTCAAATATTTTGACCTCCATTTGCAGAGGTACTGAACACCAAACTCCACTGGACTTCAGTGGCACCTCTCAAAATCAGGCACTTGGTCAAATTTTTTTGGCTTTGGGACTTAAGAAGATTCAGGCAACCTCCATACCTCTGTGAAATAGCTAAATGAAGGAATTGATCAGAGAATCTTATTTTAAGAGTAGCAAAAGAGTTCCTAATTTATTTAAAACCCATTCACCCAGATTGGTGTTTATCATTGACAGATGGGACAGACACAGACCTGTCTTGAGACTATTGTATTTAACTTTATTGTAATGTAAGGTTATTGGTATGTTTGCGCCAACCCTTGAAAGCTTCAAACACTTCAAAGACCATTCTATTGAGAGGGGCCAGGTGATATGGGTCCAGAGAATTTTCATAGACCTTTGTATCAATAAGTGTTTGGGCATTCCTGGCTCAGAGGGGTGGGGTTGGGGGTGGGGGGCTTGGGGGAAGAGAAAGGAGCATAGATGTGGGGTGTCCCTGTGGAATTTGGAATCACTAGGGGATGATTAATACAAAATGACAACGCTGATTATGTATATACCCAATCCTTGGGGGCCTGACCCCTGGGGAAAGGGGCAGTGACTGATTTTATCTGTGTTCAGACTCTCACTTTAATGTCCCAGCCTGCTGGAGTGTAAAAAGCCAGTTTCAACTGACTTTTGATTCAGCAAATGGACCTTTATCTTTTGGCCAAGAAGAGGTGGAAACTAACTCTGCCAAAGGGTTGGAAGGACTCTGACCTGCCAATGTCCCTCCCCCTCACCACACAATGGGGATGATGGTTAACTTTTGGTATGGTTAGTGTGCGTCTAGACCTTTTTATTGTTTCCGGTTTTCTCCATCTGCTTTTGTCCTGAAATAAAGGAACTCTGCTTTGGAAGAGCTGTTTGGGCATATGTAACTACTGGCATTCTCTGGCCAAGGTCTTTGACGAGACAGTTAAGAATTGGAGCTGAACATTAGTCAGAGTTGCTGGGGAGATATGAGTGGAAGGGGATACAAGCCTAAACCCCTGGACAGGAGAGGGAGGGACATGCGTCCCTCCCCAGAGAGAGGTGACAACTTAGAGGCCTGGAAGAGCATTCTTTGAGCAGACCCTGAAGGGAGAGGAGTCCAAGGTGCAATTACCTGAAACTATGGCAATCAGGTGCACAAAAGGTGAGTGCTTGTGTGTTGGAAATCTGTAAGGTAGCCACTTGGTTTTTAGTATACCCCCTGTGAACTTCACATAGTTGACATCCAGGCATCAGCTGATGTCAAGAATTTTGATGAGCGGCTGTATGCACAACCTCTGCTAAATATTTCGTAAGTACATTTCTGGAAATTTCTAAGCATTTACACTGGTATAGAAGAGAGAAGGAAAAATGTTCCTTGCCTGTTTAATTGTCTTTGGGACAGTCCCTACTAGTCCAGACTCACTCCCTCAATGATCAACTCGTGCTTTACTACTGCGTGTTACAAAGCTAGTCTGAAGTTCATTTATAAAGTTTGCTTTTCTACGTTACCTTCATTGCTTTAAAAGTTTCAACTAAACTGCATAAAAACACAGAACAAAAAGACAGTCCCTGCCCCAAGGAGCTTATAGTCTAAGTAAACAGGGATATATTATCAAAAGACTCCATCTACCAGCAGTAAGGAACTATGCTTAAGTGTGTGGCCTGGAAGAGAGAGAAAATCAGAAAATTAAGACAGATATTTCTCCTTGTTGTCTGTCCTGGCTTTACCCAAACCTTAGTCAAACCACATCCCTAGATGTTGCTGTAAATCAGTATAGCTCTATTAACTTCAGTAGAGCTAGCTGGTTTGTATCAGATAAGGATCTGGTCCATAGAGCTGAGCTTATCCAGCCTAATTAACTATCTTGGAAACCAGGTTTTTTTGGGGTGGGGCAGGTTTTCAGTCCTGCCGTACCCAGGCCTCCATTTTTTTTCAGGTGTGATTTTTGTATCCACAATTATTAGCGCACACAATTTAGCTCACTTAAATGTCTAATTTTCTGGCTGCCCACTGGATGGATTAATGGGGGAAAAAGGAATTGGAGACTTTTTGAACATCCAAGAAGAGGAATATTCGATTATAAGAGAGATGATGATTAAATTCCCATATGACTTGGCTCTGGTCCAGGATGTACTGTGTGTGGCCGAACTACATGGATCAGCTGATGCCGAATTTATCTCTAGCTTCGTGATTGCATGACAACAGACCCAAGAGAATGAACCAACCTTAGGGAGAGGATAAAGATTTTGCTACCCAGGGATCCAGAGTTCCAAACTAGGGTTAAGAAGGAAGGAAAACTATTATGATGTAGAGTCTATTACTGGACTTAACACAATGGGATTCTGATCTTAGAAGTCTACATGGCCCGAGGGCCAAATTCAACCATGGCATAAAGAGGCAAAGCTCACACCAAAATCATTGTAAATTGTAACTGCTTTGACCAGAATATTCTGTTTCATGGCTGATCTTCTGAAGATTTGGATAAGTGTCCGAAAGTTCAGTTAAAACGCTGAATGTATCCAATCCTCTTGGTCTGTGGATCAGGTTTCCCTTCTGAGATATTTCATTTAAGGCTGGCAGTCTCCCAAGAACAGCCTCTCTTGTGGTATCATTCTGTATCTGCTTCAAGCCCTTTTCAAAGCACAGGAAAAAGTGGGGTGTGTGTGTGTGTGTGTGTGAGATATATAAAATACCCACAGTGCAAAAGGACTTTTTCAAAACATTGAATTCAGGTCAAAGTCCGTTCTTCCGTCCCCAGTGTCAATTCTAGAAGAATGAGTGATATTGTTAGCACTTACTAATTGTTGAGCACTGGCTGTATGAGTGGCCCTGGAAAGAATATGGAGGTGACAGGACCCTTGTCTCAAATATCTCAAAAGCTAAGGGTCAGATTCTGATAACTTACTCATACTGAATAGAAATGTTCTTGCCCAAGAAGGCCCAGAGATTTCAGTGGGACTGTTCAGCATAAGGGCATCACAATCTGGAAGGAAATTAAGGTAGCGATGTAATACACAGGGTGGCTATCCTATGCTTAATGACCTCTTGTGTGCAGTGACAACCCTTGGCCAAAGTGTTAATTCCCCAGTGGTGCAAACACATTTAAAAAAAGTTAGGAGCAAGGACTGCGAGGAGTGAAAATGCATTAATGCTGCAGGGGTAGTGAGAGGTATCTACAAGAGTTAACGCTTCCCCTTATCCCTTTACAATGGTTGCAATCTCTGAGCCTGCTGGAAAGCCCACTGAAGTCAATGGAAAGACTTGACATCGAAGTCACTGAGTGAGGGAGCAGAGTTTGCTTCTAGGTCTTAAACAAGTTCAGTAGAGGGAAAATTTGTTTCAACAATATGCGTGTGTGTGTGTGTGTGTGTGTGATGTCTATTTTCTTCTTGAAGAGGGTTGGATTTATAAGTCCCCTTAATGGGAAATGAAGGTGACAGATGTGAGTTCTCCCCATGTGAACAGATGTATACACCCAGTAGAATAAAAGAAATGGGACCAGTTACCCAACAACTCCATCAACCTAATCCCCTTCCAAAAACAAAACACCAAAGTTCGTGTGAACCCTTCTTGCCTGAAAAAGGAATGAAAGGCCCCAATGCAGGGGTGAAAGTAATATTAAATTCTTACCGGTACGGGGGCGGGGCCTCGGGCAGAAGGGGCGGGGCTGGGGATCAGCCTCCTCCAGCCAGCTGCCTCGCCTGTGCCGCCCGGGGCTCCGGCGTGATTTAAAAGGGCCTGGGGATCTGGCCATGGCTGTGGTAGCAGGGGCCGGGAGCCTTGGGCCCTTTTGAATCCCTGGCCCCGGGGCAGCTGCCCCTTTTGCTACCCCCGTCGGCAGCCCTGGAGAGGCAAAAGGGGCAATTATGTTAAAGCGCTTCCATGGTGCTTTAATGTCACTGCCCCTTTTGTCCTCTCCCCCGCCCCCCATCAGCAGCCCTGCCGGTAGGGACCCTACTGGCAGGGCGCAAAAGGGGCAACAAGGTTGAAGTGCCACCGCAGTAGCGCTTTAAGGAGGGTCCTTTGCCGTGGCAGTGCTTTAACACCGGCTTCTTACCGGTATGCCCACTTTCACCCCTGCCCCAGTGGGATATCCGGAGATGTGGGGCTTTTAGCATCTCTTCGGAGCCTGCTTCTGCAGTGTGATGGTGAAAGGATCCATCCATGATAAAGCCACACTTTTTGAGGGAAGAGTCTTCACTTCCTTGGGCATAGATAAGATGGCTTTTTAAAAGCGAGCAGGCATCGAGCAACTGCAGCCCCACTGTTTTAATCCTTTTGCTGAAGATTGGTAGAAGATTTGGCAGGGAACAGGGTAAGTCTCTTCTTGTTATCAGAGAGTAGGACAATGCTATAAGAAGTGAAGCAGGGAGAGAAATCTTGCTTGATGATAGAGTTAAAGGGAGGTAAAGGATAAACGCTTTCATTTATTGGGGAGGGAATAATGAAGTGTCTGGGGTTAACTGTAGTGAAACTTGTTATTCTGTCCCTGACTTACCTGTCGTCAGGCATTTTGTGCACAGGACTGCAAATGGCGTTGATCCACTAACTCAGCTCTGTTCACCAGGATTTCATGCAGTGAGGCGATGTCTGGCTATATTTGCTTCTTTTGGTCCACTGAATTACCTGTGTTGATTTCTTCTTTCTGGGAAATGGCATTTGCATTGCAAACTTTTTCTGACAAAGCTGCTTTTTCCTTCGGAGATTCTATACTGCGCAAAATCGTATGATTGTGTCAGAGGCTGCAATGCATTATAGGGCGTTATATGTAACAAACATGGCTTCATATCCACAGAGGCCGCAATGATCACCTGGGATTGAATTTGCGACTCTCAGCACAAAAATACCCCTAACAGGTCTCTACCACCTGAGCTGAAGGAGATCTTCCCTAGGAGTGTGTATGTGTATATGGGATGTCTATTTTCTTCTTAAATAGTGTTGGATTTATAAAGTCCCATTAACAGGAAATGAAGGTGACATGTGAGTCCTCCTCACGCGAAGAGGTGTACGTACCGAACAGAATAAAAGGAATGGGGCTGGTTATACAACCGCTCCATCAACATAGTCCCCTTCAGAAAGCAGGCTGCTAGATCACTGGTGCCAGCCACCAGAGGGAAACAAGAACATATGCATTAAGACAGTGTATCGCATATTCCTCCTCTTTATAGACAAGCTATTACTGAGTGTCTGAGATCCACAAGAGTTCCAGTGCCATTTTGTAATAACCCTGGCCAAAGATAGGCCACATCATGGCCATGAGTGGGGACAGAACCCATAACCTTCATCTTTACAGACATCTACTGCTTGAGCTTAAGTAGGGCTCTCTTACCCCCAGCTTAGTAGCAAGCTGTTCTAATCATGGGCTAGCCACTAAAAGGACACACACACACCCACACCCACACCCACACGCCCCCCCCCCCCAAACTAGTGCATTAAATACAGTAGACTTGGAAAGAGTTGTCGGAAAGAGTTGTGTGCCTCTGGAAAATCTCCAGTCATGAACAGGCTTGCATATTTTTTTTGCCCCTTGTAATTGTCCAAATCAAAACTCTGATCAAAACTCCTATAAATTAACAGAAGGGGGAAAGGGATACTGTTGCCAGCAGCACCCTTAGGATGATGCTACCAACATGGCCAAATAGGGTCCTGGATCCTGCCATGAGATATCTAACAGTTTTACTTGCAATAGCCCAGTTAGTGGCAGGTGTCAAAGCGCTGACAGTTCCCCCAACTGCGCATCCATGGTCTGTTTAAGGCTCCTGTTCCACTCTGCTGCCTCCTCCATAGATCTTCTAGCTAGCTGGGTGCCTCTCATGCCAAAGGTCAGTGATCATTTTGAAATGACTCCAGTCCTCACCCCAGTTTGCTTGTGCATTGGGCATGGTGGTTGGCTAGCATGTATACTCTGCAGTCGTCCTTGTGCTTGCTTGGTGACCGGGTGGGTGAATATTGTAGGAACATAGAGTCTAGGAAAATCAAACACAGGGAGCTGGAGGGGGTCCTATGCTGCTTCTTTTGTGTATGGTCCCATAAAAGGAAGACCTTGACTATATTGTCTCACTGGCAAAGATGTCTCTAAAATCATTGGTAACAACTATCCAGGTACATGATTCCAGTTTTAAATCATCAGAATTGCATGGGGTGTGTTCCTAGAACATCTGGATGTGAGTTTCCCATTTTCAAATATCAGGGCAAAATTTCTCTCTGATGAGCACTGTGGAAGTCAGAGCTCTTGGTCTGGCAGCCCTCCCTGTCTGATAACTGTTTGGCACTTATATTCAGGCATTCAACATCCCGAATAGCTGAGAGTAGAAAACAGTGTGTTTTGGGGGTAAAGGGTGAGTCGGGAGAAAGCTAATGCAGTTGGTTGGGTCTATGGCAGCTTTTGGCATGCTCGTTTGGAGCAGGAGAGCTGGGGTTAGAACATGGAAGAGCCACTAGATCCATGTCCAAGCCAATCCAGCCTCAGGACACACCACATGTGGGGGAGAGAGGGGAAGGAAGTAATAGCCACTTTCCCAGCCCATAGTCCAGTGTACCATGCATGAAGGGGTTGCAATGGGCCACTATTGCCTACTCTAGGCGATGAGGTGGATTTTCTTCCCTGCAGTCCCTACGTAGGATGCCTGCATAAAGCCTGATAAATCAGGCTGGTTTCCACATCCTACCCTTAAAGGACATAAACCTGCTCTTCTCCAAGGGTGAAACAAAGGAGGGATGAGGAGAGAGAGAGAGAGACTTTTTATTTCTTGCCCCTGGCAGGGCAGAAACCCCCCTGTTTTTATTACCTCAGAATTCTCCAAAATATAATTCAGGGCGGAGAGAAAAATAACCCCTCATTGCGATGAGGCAGAAGCACAGAGCCATGGCATGTGTCCCTTTCAAGCAAGTGCTGGTGCTTTTTCATGAGCAAAACAAAATGGGTCTGAGACATGAGAACAAGTTCTGGAGAGCTCATTTCCCCTTAAAATGTTTTCAGTTAAAAATGCTCCTCCTTCCTCTCTGTGTCCTCCGCTGCCCCCTCCTCCTACACACACCTATTTAATTTTGCTCTGGCATGGAATAATAGAGTGCTGTGTATCTATTACAGATGTAAAGAGATTTAGACTGCCACAGGTTTCAGTAGCACATTCAAAGCCCTAACAAAGCTGGGTATAATAGACTCTCCCTGCCATTATCCATTCAGCAACTGTAATAAATGACTCAGCCGCAGCCTGCCATATACCACCCGGCCCAGATAACAGCTGAAAGGAGAAAATTAAATTTTGCTTTTGTTGAAACATTATGATTTATGTATTTGTAATATAGGCTGCGGTGGGCAATTGGGGGGAAAAAAAGATTGCTGAATATACTTCAGGGTTACTGATTGTACCACAGGCCACTTAGAGTTGCTAGAAATGCTGCACTTCTCTCTACGTTCTTTAATAATAATAAAATCATACAAATTTATATTAACCTTTTCAGTCATGTTGATTTCCTCCACCCCGTTTTACTTAAGTCTTAAGCCTTGACCATTTACCTTCAGCCTCATGAAAAATAATGGAGCTGTGGTTTATGGAGACAGGGCACGGAGTACCTATGTGAGTAAAAATGATAGATGTAGGTCAAAAAATCTATGTATCATTTTTAGTATTTTTATAATAATTTTCTTTAAAGGAGGTGGTTTTCCCCCTCCCCCTTTCACTGCCGTATTTAGACCCAGTGACAAGATACTCTGATATCCTCATCCTTGCAATATCTAGACCTATAAAAATAATTAACTTCTCCCACCTTAGAAATATAGAGACAGAAACAGGAGTGCTTCACCCTGTAATTTATAATATTGCAGCACCGTCCCTTAAAGCTGTAATCAGGCCTGCAAAGTCTTATCATGTTGTAGAATATAATGAACTTACTTATTCATTTCAACATCGCATTTCATCTTAGTTGGTCTTCACATTACTTCCCTCCTCTTCCCCCCCCACCCCTCCTTCCCCGAACACTAGAAGGAACATAGTCATTCTTTTTTCTTTAATTCTGGGGCTGAGCTAAGTCAACAAACCCCATCCAAGAGGCTGAAGGCATGCATGTTCCCTTTTTTTAGGCACAAACGGCATGCATGATGAAAAGGAGAAACCTAGCAGTGTGGCATGTCCACAATTAATTTATTTGCTAGGAGTTCCTGGGTGTGCAAACACAGTTGGTTTTTATTGTATTTTTTTTCAGGCTGCTGGGAACATTTCTTCGCCGGTGGGTGTGAATAGCCAGTCTGTGCGCGTGCGCACACACACACACGCACGCACGCAGATGAGCAGCAAAACTGACCTGTCAAAAGAAGACTTGACCAAACATGAACAGGCAGTGTGGGGATTGGAGTCCCAATGGTGCTTTTAGCTATGCAATGGGGTATCATTACTAGCATTTTTGTACCAGTGCCCAGAAGTGATGTCCATGTGAGGCGGACTTACTGGTCTAGAGCACTCAGTGTGGGGTGTCGAACGCAGGTCATTGCCATCTTCCCTGTCTTATTGGTAGATGGCAGAGGGGTCCTGAAAACTGTTTTGTGTCGTCATGGGGTGGAAATAGCTGAGGCTCACTGGCCTAGTAGTATGTCTCTCACCCGGGGTGGGGGAAAGGATGTTTCCTTTTTCACAGCGGCAATGGCTGGCTGTGGGTGCCACCTGCAGCTCCAAATTCAGTGCTTGTGGCTGCCTCTGTCCAAGAGGAGTAAGTCCATCTAGAGGCCACATCTTCTCCAGAAGCCACTGCTGCAGGCCTTGCCTTGAAATGTCTATAGAGAGGACAAAATGCTCTGAACACTTCTGCTTGGGACAACTGTCTTGCTCTAGTTCAAGCTAGTAATTACCCATGGGCAATGCAATTGAGTGAGGATGTACTTTTCTCACTTCATGAGCAGCACTGACATTTGTCAGCTTTCTTAGGCCAACGATGGAGAAAAGGATGTGGTCATAAGAGGGCATCGCATTCGGACTTGGGGAGGGAGCCAGCAAATAATCCAGGATGCCAACCCATGGACAGGAAATATTGGGAAGTGGGAGCCACTGGAGATGAAGGCAATAGACAGAAGGGTAGAAAGTCATGTTATAACAGTCATCAACTCAGACTTTAAGGCCGGAAGGGACCATCATGAGCGTCCCCCAGGCAAAAAGTAACTTCCTTATGCCATCATGATGCAAAAATGTTTCTCTCTCCATCTTGGGATGTTGCAACAATGCTTCTTGGCGTTGCATCCTCATGTTGCAATGGTATGTCATATCAGTGCATATTGAAAGATGCCTCTTCAAGACTTGCTGCATTGTGGTGATTCAGTGGCTAAAATAAATTCTGGACTCTGACTGTCTTGAGAAATTGTGAAATGGCTCGTGATCCCAACTGTAAGAGCCTCTACAGGTTAAACTGCGTTGAAAGCCGTGCCTTGTGGCCAAAATGCACATTTTCCAAACCTGGGTGCATAGAGCTAGGCCCTTAAATAGGTAGCCTAATTTTCAGAGATGCTGAACAGCCACAGCTGCATTGCCCTGTGTGCCCTGGAAGTTCTGGTTTGTAGCAGATGTTTTATGGCCAGTTCATCTCTTGATCAGTTATGCTGCTAATGTTCACTGACAGATATTTTGTAAAGCAACATTCACTCTCCTTATCGACCTACTTGCCCCCAAATGCATGCATACAGCGGAGTGCTTCTACTTACATTTAATGCTGAAATGTTTGTAAGTACTCTATATCCTATGATCTATTGGACTAATGAAAAAGGTTTATCACTGCAGTCCAGTGTAAATCTGTGGATAACCTTAGTATACAGTCAATTTATTCCTTTAACAGGTTTATTCCTTTATCAGGTGTCTGTGGAAGGTTTCACCATAAGTACAGCAGAGACATAATTTGCTGTGGGGCAGATTTATTTGTTTCACAGGGTTATTATTTTTAACAGTCTGATAATCACAATGAGTATGTTTCACCATTTGGGGTGTGTGCGTGTGTGTTTATTCATTCACTGAACAGGTTCATTCCCTTATCAGCTATTCATTTTAAAGAGTTTTTATTATGTATGCAGTGTGTGTGTAGGGGACTAGAGTGCAGTAATTTTATTAAGAGATTTATTCTGTGTCCGATATTCATTTAACTGGGCTCACTGTAACACAATCAGACACTTTCACCTGGCCAATTCTCTTTGTATCTCGCTGTTTGTTGTAAACAATACTTTTCTTGCATGGCAGCCTCCCAAATTCCTTCTTTGCTCATTACAGTACACCGCCACCTCTTTTCATTTCTTTTCTCATAATTTCTTTTTCTGTTAGGGGGTTGTAAACTGTGTTTTTGGTTTTTAAATGGGTGGGCTCAAAGATTCTCGTAAGAGGAGGAGGTTTTACTACTCTCTTTTTAATGCTGTTCCAAGAATGCATAAATCCCAATATGCCAGGTTAGCAACTGGTTTGGGAGGAAAGGGGTGAGAAAGGAAGCATAGCGGCAAACAAGACTGGGGCTTGTTGGTGAACTGTTTGACTATTCGCTAATGGTGGTTTGTGTTGTACGGTTGGTGATCCAGAGAGGAGCAGGAAAGAAACCACAGGTAAATAGTAGATTAGAGTCAATTTGTTAACCCAACATAACACAAGGGATTATCATACAAAAAGTCCTGTTAGATCACTGGGACCTGTGCAAGGGCAGAGTATAGAGCCTGATTCTGCTCCCATTGAAGTCAATGGAAATTTTGCCATGGACTTCAATGGTAACCCACTTGGGTCGACAGACACTTGGTAGGGGGCCACCTGATACCTTCATGCTGTGAAGACACACTATGACTGCTACTGCTGTTCCAGGACACACCTCACCTCGTCAAACTTTTTTTTCCACGGTGACCTTTATTGTGACTACAGGGCCTGAGTCATTACAAAGATATTTTCAGGGTCATTGATACAAAAAGCTGTGGAAATAGTTTTTAGTGTCTTCCATGGCCTAGCATGCTGCTGAAACTGGACTGGCATGCCCTTTTCTCCCCTTGTTGGAGTGCAGAGTAAAGAACTTTTCAATAAACTGCATAAAAATCTAGAGATACTCAAACTATTGGTGATGGATCATGTTTATTATTAATTTAGCCTAGTTTTGGTTAGCAAACTGATTATTAACAGTAAGTATTTGTAAAATAGTTTGGATCTGTACTTTTGAGACTTTTTGTGAACGATTCATATTGATTATGCACTTAGTGGTATGTGGTGGGTCAACTCAATCACATGTCATTTTTTCTGATCCTTGATTGGCTGATTAAAACATTTTAAACTGGAGAGGAACGAGTAACAAATGACAAATAGTGAATAATGAGGTTCTGGTGCAAATGTTTAGTTGATTAATTACCGATATGTTCACACATTCTGAAAATTGTGAATTTTCATGTTCATGTTTACACAGTAGCTGTTCAAATACTTGGTAACAGATAACGTGACCTCACACTCAAGGAGAACCAAACTTGGTGCTAAAGGACCTGATTCAAAGTTCACTGAAGCCAGTGGAACGATTCCTATTATCCTCGCTGGATTTTGGATCAGGTTCTTAGTAAAAATCTCAATTTGTAAATTATCTGACCAGCATTGTAAATCTAGATTGGAATCTTCCTGGGGCTGTGACTGTTTTTTATTTGTACAGCATCTAGCATGTTGGGTCCCTGATGCTTAATTGGACTGAAATGTTTTTTCTTTTTTTAAATAAAATACCACTGGAGTCAGTGGGAGCTTTGCTGTTGGTTCAATTAGTGTAAAATGAGGCCATGCTTAATTATCAAAGCCAAGATTTTCAAAAAAGATCTTAAAAGTGGCTGCCTAAACATAGGCTCCTTAGTCCATAATAATGTTCCTTTGGAGAGGCCTGATTTTCAGAAGTCCTGATTGAGCATCCCAGCAGCTCCTATTGCGGTCAACTGGAAATGTTGGGTCCTTAGTGCTTTTGAAAATCAGGTCATTTATTTAGCAACATTTAAGAATTTAGGAGCCTAAATTTAGGTAGGCATTTTTAAAGATCGTGACTCAAAATAACCATTTTTGAAATGCCCAAATTGAACCTCTCTTTACTTATTTGCTTATACTTTGGTGATTCTGCTGATTTTTTGATTCCCAGATAGTTTGGAGTATCTACTCCATTTTTTCCCCTCTCCTACCTTTTCATCTCTGCTTTTGATTTCTCATCTCTCCAGCCCTGCATGGTTTATTTTTATAGTGAGCTTTTGGCTAAGCCAACTTTTCATTCCTTTTCCTTGAAACTTTTTCAAGTGTAGAGAAAACTATGTAATGCTGCAGTATTTCATTCTAATAGAGGAGCAATATAACCCGTACTGTGTTATCAATACAGGATCAAAACTATTGATGAAGACACAAAGGTAAATCAACATTTGTCTATAAACTGTATTGTCCATTTACCAGGTGCAATTATGTGATTTAAACATTCAGCCAGAGCATCACTTAGCATCATCTTCTATCTCTTCTTACCATTTCTACACTCAGATGTATGGTGATGTGGTGGGTTCTGCAACTTCCTTTTTTGCTACCAAAGCAGCATGCTAAAATCTATTAATGTTTACAATACCTATGCTTTGAATGCTATGGGTAAGTGTTAGAACTGGCTGGAAAATGACAGTTCCACTCACAACAAAACTTTACAAATCATCAAAATGCGATTTTGATCCCACAAAAGTCCGTTTTTTCAGTTTAGGTCACTCGAACTCTCAATTTCCTGGAGAGTCCACCCTGGACCTCAGAAATCTTATCTCAAACTTCATCAAAATCAACATTTTTTTTTCTTCAAAAAATTCTGTTTCATCAAAGCCAAAAGTCTTATCGAAACTGCCCCAACCAGCTTTAGAAAGTTACCATTAGGTTACTCCTCACTGATGATTAGTATGACATTAAATTTATAAACATGCTGAAAAAATATTTAGCTATGGCTAATGGAGACCCTGTTGTAAAGAACTGTATTAAAATGTATTTAGTTAAGCCGAAGGATAATGATATTCAAGTCTCTTAAGAGCGGATTAGTAGTTGAAAACTTTTTTACAGTATTTATTTATTTATTTATTATTATTATTATTATTGTTGGTAAGGTCCAATAAAACAGCCTGAATCCAGTGAAACCCTGACTGGTGACAGTCCATACTACAAGCTATCTAACAAAGCAACCTCTCATTATGGACTAAATTGTGGTGTTAAGGAACAGCTGGCATTGGAGATGTCAGGGTGAAAAATGACCAGAGTGAAGTAGGAGCAGCAGAGAGAGTTTGAGATGATTCAACCAGCATTCCTAATGGGGCTCCAGGAGAATACTTGCTGTACTATGAGCATGACACATAGATGCACATGTGTGTACTCTGCTCCCGCCTTTGGTACCACAGAAAGCTGCTCAGGCTCCCCTGGTTCGGTATCCATGCTGGACACTTTATTTAAGTTCCCTCCACCTGTATCTTTAAAGCTCCATGTGGAAGTACTATTTGTAGCATCCCTTGTCTCGTAAGCCCTCTCCCCAGGAACTGAGAGGAGAAGTGATCTCCCTTCCTTGAGATTTCTCTGAATCTGGGCTCAGTTAGCCTTGCCACACTTCCTGTTCCTTTTTATCAGTTCTCAGCTGATAGGGTAATTACTCCTCTAGCACTCCCAGCCTGATTAGATAATTACATCCCAGTCCGCAGTCGGACCTCTCTGAGGGACCTAATCAGAGTGATCAGGGTACTGGCTCACCTGCTAGCTCCCAGCACTCTGTTGCCATGGTTACAGGTCCCCTTCTGCTCCTGATCTGCTGAGGATATGAGTCTGTCCCTAGCTGGAGAGCCTGGTTCTTTAGCTCAAGCTGGAGAGACTCGTGCTTTCAGTTCTGGATGTCCCTGTGTGCTGGAGCATGGGCCGAAATAGCAGTCATCATATAAGGCTTAAGATCTCCAGACTTTAACAGAGATATTGCCTCTTTTGGGGGTGTGTGTGTGTGTGTGTGAAGCCATGGCCCCACCTTCAGGTGGTATTAGTCTAGCACTGTGCCTCTGTAGTTTTATTACAAGTGAATAGAAGGATGGCTCTTTAACTTGGACACTGGATTAGGATGCAGGAAATCTGGCTTTAATTCACATCCCTCCTGAACCTCTTGCATAACCTCTCAGTGCTTCAGTTCCTCATCAGTAAAATGAGGATAAAAATGGCTCCTTGGGAGACAAGTGTCTAGTAGATAGGGCATTGGACTGGGACTCCGGCCATAAAACAAGTAATTTTACATGTGGGAGCAAATAAAACACAAGGTCCCTGCCCTAAAGAGCATGCACCCTAATTTAAATGTGAGGGTGACATATAAAGAAGAGCAGGGAGGGGAGGGTTGACATTAAAATGGTCACACAGTTCCTCAGTGTTGGCATGTGAACATGGTGATGCTTGTGGTCCTGTACATTGAGGCTGGCCTCTGAGCTGGGTCCCAAGAGGAAGAAGAAGGCTTCTTGTGCTCTTATCTTCTTGAACAATGTACAGAGGAAGCCACAGTCTGGACCCACATGTTTTAGACAACGGTTGAGTTATTAAGAGTTACACAGTAGTTTGAAACAAATCACAGATTTATTTGCTCAGAGTAATATATTTTCAGTAGTGAGCTCACAGATTTGTGCTTGTCCCGTGCATGCACATCACCCAGCACATGCATTTTTAGCTGGTGTGCACATGCACAGATCCATGACTTGCATTACACATCATGTGTGTTCAAGTCACATCCTTTTATGAAGAAATTGCTCCAGTGTTCGTTCCAGTCTGAATGCATTATTAAAAAGCACGTTACATTAGCCTGGCTCACCCAGGAAAACAGACATGGCTGGGGGCTGGATGGTGGGAACCCACTGATGGAGTTTTCCTCAGACTGTTACCCCAAGAACAAGCAGTGTTGCCACCCCTAAGAATGAGCAGCACTCCTGCTCCCAAATTCCACGAATCCCCTGTGATCGGTGCGCACTCAGAGGCCCTGTGCCTTCCTGCTGGCTCTGAGCCCTTTCTGGATCACTGACAATGTGGATCCAACCAGAGCTGCAGTGCCAGGATTTCTAACCACAGGTGCCCCTAGAGTGCCCCTTCAAGGGGAGTTTCCTTCTCAATGGGACCACAGAAGAACTAACCACCCCTCCCCGCCAGCTGCATAAACTCTATGGGGCTGAGGTGGGAGAAAGTGATGCATGTATTCCACGCCATCCTGGCCCCTCCCTGCAAGCTGAGACCCATCGCTTCTCCTGCTGGGGAACCCTGACCCTGCAGAGCGGGTTCTGTAAGGTCTGGGCATAGGGAGATGGTGCCATGAAGATGGCAAATGCCTTTCCCTGTGGGAAGAGATTGCCCATGCTGAGGGCATCTTCTGTAACCCTAATATCCATTTCTTTGAATTAATTACATGGAAGCAGGATCAATTATTACACTGGGCTGAATGCATGACAGAGAGGTACCCCTAAAATAGAGATGAACAGAGAGAGAGATGTCTTGAGAAAGCATGAAAGGGAACACTTTACACTTATCCAGCTAGGGGAGAGCTTTTTTTTTCCCCCATAGGGAAAAAAACCTCTTTGCCATCCTCTAGAGAATAAACTGCACACTCTCTTCAAACAGTGGTGTATCTGCAGTAACGTGTGCATCAGGAGGACCAGCATGAAGAAAGTATTTTTCTCAGAGATAAAACTGAAGGAAAGTGATTTTTCGGATCCTGTGTTTTAGTCTGATTTTTCAGGGCAGATCTGAAGTCTAGTTGCACTAAATATATCTATTCTTGTGATAGATCTGAGCACGGTATTTCAGTGCTCTGTGGCGTACATTCTTCCTATTCCTGGGACAGAAAAATAATTCAAACCAAAGTCTCCACTTCATTTGTTTAGCTCCCTGTTTCTCCTCCTCTTATTACAGTATTTATCTGTAGAGTGCTACTGCCCAGGAGCTCTAGTGGTGCCTCAGGTAATCGAGTGGAAAGTATAAAGTTTGCAGATGACACCAAGTTGGGAGGGGTTGCAAGCACTATGGAGGACAAGATTAGAATTCAAAGAGATCTTGACTAATTGGAAAATTGGTCTGAAATCAACAAGATGAAATTCAATATAGACAAGTGTAAAGTATTACATGTAAGAAGGAAAAATCACATACATGGATACAAAATGGGGAATAACGGGCTAGGCAGTAGTCATGCTGAAAAAGGTCTGGGGGTTTGACAGGCACCCTCCATCCCCATCCTCAGATGTCTCAGGAATCTCTGACTCAGTCCATTGAGTGGCAATTTTGTGTGATTTAGTTATATTACCATCACCAGCAGCAATATTCAATACTGTGCGTCTCTACCATTAGCCCTATTCTGCGGGGCTGGGGAGGAACAGATGTCTCTTCTTCCTTTCCTGGAGATCTGTGCACACACTGTGCTCTGCTAGTATGCATGCATGTGTGTTCTTTCTCCCCGCTCCCCAGTACTTCCTTCCTGTGTCCTCCTTATACCCCTCAATTTATGGATTAATTGGCTCATCCAGCCTCCCAGCATGCACCTCCCCTAATTAGCCTTCCCCAGGGGAGCTGATTGATGCCTAAGTGATCAGAGTGCTGGCTCACTTGCTTGCTGCGAGCACTTTGTCACAGGATTACAGTGGATCACAAATTGAATATGAGCCAACAACGTGATACGGTTGCGGAAAAGGCCAATGTCATTCGGGGTGTATTCTCAGAAGTGTCATAAGAAGTGCAGGGAGTGGGGGAATGGTCTTGCTCTACTTGGCACTGATGAGGTCTCAGCTGGAGTGCACGTTCTGGGCACCACACTTTAAGAAAGATATGGAAAAATTGTAAAGAATCCAGAAGAGAGGCACAAATATGATAAAAGCTTTCGAGAACTTAACCTATGAGGAATTAAAAAATGGGGCATGTTTAGTCTTGAGAAAAGAAGTCTGGGGAGGGGGAACCTGATAAGTCTTCAAATACATTCGGGGCTGTTATGAAGAGGACAGTGGTCAATTGTTCTCCATGTCCACTGAAGGCAGGACAAAAAGTAATTGATTTAATCTGCAGCACTGGAGATTTAGTGGTAGATATTAGGAAAAATTTTCTAACTATAAGGATAGGTAAGCTCTGGATTGGGAGGTTTTGGGATCCCCATCATTGGAGGTTTTTAAGAAAAGGTTAGACACAGACCTGTCATGGCTGGTCTACGTTTACTTGGTCTTGCTCAGCACAGGGAGATGGGTTTCACCAGGTGACCTCTCAAGGAGCCTTCCAGCCCAACATTTGTATGATTCTAGGGATCAGAATCCCATTGTCCTAGGTGCTGTAAAGACACAGAACAAAGAGACAGTCCCTGCCCCAATGAAGTTACCTAATACTTAGAGGGTGAAATTCATCCTTCTGTAGGGGGTCTATACTGGGGATATTTGTACTGCTGTCACTAGTCTGGTGCAATCTCCCAGTGGAGATGTGTTGCACTGGGGTAACATGTGGCCTGCACCAGTGCAGTGTGAATCTAGTCACAGCAGTGCAAGACCCATATTACATCAATGCAATGAATCTACCCTGGCAGTATGCACTGGTACAAACCTCCACCCCCATTACTGACAAGCCCTAAAATAGGGATTTAAGAGGCACATAGCCTTTGCAAGGGCCCTCTGCACAGGGGTTGAATTTTACCATGAAATTTGATGTAGGGAGTTTTATCTCTATTCTTGGTGTTCATGGTGGCCAGTTTTCTTCATCTTTGGATGTTCTCTTCCACCTCCTGCCTTATTTTAAACCTGTTTAAATTGGTTATTACTCAGTATTTTCTCCTCCGCAGAAAGCTGGCCTTGCCCACAGAAGCGGGGCACGAGCAGTTCTTAAGTCATGTGACTTACTTCCTGCCATCCCCTTTCTATCTTTCTTTCACGCACTTTAAACTTTGTTAGATTTTTTGTCACCGCAGCTCTGCTAGCGACTCCTATTGCATGACACCTCTCTGCTCTGATGAAAGTAAAAAATACACCATAGACAGCATTTGACAAGTTCTTCACCAGCCAGTTGTATCGTGATCTGATCCAAGCACACGACTTGAGATCACACCCTCCTGAGGGCCTCTCCTACCTTTGACCCTGATGATTTTTATGGCCTTGAGCGTGTCACTTAACCTTTCTCCCTCTGTTTCCCCATCTGTAAAATGGTGCTGTTGATATTGGCTTATCTAACTCACTGGGCTCTTGTGAGAATGAGTGTAAGAGGTGCTGTAGGAGTGGCCTGGTGGGCCAGTGGGGAAGCTATCTTGAAGGCCATCAGCTATTCATCTCACTTCATCTCTCAGCTTGCATCAAAATGGCTTCATCTAGAGATGGCTAAAAAAACTGTCCTCCCTTCCCCCGGAAAATAGTTCTTCCACCAGAATGGAAATGTTCATGGAAAACGTTCATTTTGGACAAACTCTTTAGTTTTCCACAACACGCCATAGAATCTTTTGAAGGAAATTAATTTTTAACCCCCGTCATATATTTAACTCTTTTTGACCAGCTCACCTCTGATCCTTTCTTATGCCCAGCTCACATGCATGTGAGGGGGCTCTGGAGACTCCTTTGAGATTTCCCTACACTGTCATGTCAAAGGGTGGGGTTTGCCCCCCATATTCATAACCTCCAGGACCTGCCCATAGGCCTGGGAGATTTTCATGGATCCACATGGACCTGCAGGATGCCACAACCATACGTGCAGGAGCCCTGTGCCTATACACTGGCTCTGACCTCTGGCAGAACCCTCTGGATCCCTGGCAGTGTGGCTTCATTGCAGCCACACTACAAAGGTCTTCCCCAGCTGTGGATGCCCTTGAGAAACCCTGGAGGAGGCCGTGTGCTTCTCCGCTACCCCTATTGCCTGCCATGGGGAAAGGTGCTGTGGAGGCCTACCACATTAAACGGTCTTTTTCTGATTTTGCAATTTAAATGGAGAGATCAACCTTACCACCTAGGCCAGCAATAAAAGTGAAACTAGGCTGCATGATATCTGCTTTCAGTGCAGTAGCCATTTGTTGATAAGAGCTGGCATGTGTCTTTCTCCTTCACAGGCTCACTCGTAAATAATCCTCACTTTACAAGTGCTAGCACAAAACCCCTGCCTGCAAATTGCTTCTTCAGAGATTTCCTTTTCCTCTGCAGCCACCTTTTCTAAGTGTGCTGAAATTACATCTTATTCTTTTCTTTGAAAATCTCTCACCGTGCTGCCCAATAAAAAGAGACCATTTGCATAATTCTTTTTTAAAATGACTTCAGGTTGATACAGGTTCTTTAGTGAATTGTTATTCATCAGGACCTAGTCAGATGCAGATAAGGTGCTATAGAAGATGGAAGTTAACATCCTGAAATTTGATAAAATAATGTTTCAGTTTTACACTGATACTGTAAATCATGAGGAATTACTAAACTGTAATTTGATTCATCAGTTGAAACAGTTTTTCAGGCTTAGTATGGAAGCAGTCTTTCATCCAGCAGAGGATCCTATTCTATGCGATTCTCAGAACGGTAGCAAGTTTAAATTATAATGCTCGCAGATCATCTCAGCCAACCAGAATGGCAAGCTACTATACTATATTTCTCTTTGCAGCTTTGCCTGCTGACTGGGATTTTAGATAACCACATAATAATAACGAGCTACTTAACCGAGTAAGGATCTTTTGATCTCATCTGTCTTAGTCATATCATCACAAAGCTCGATCTCCTCATTTCCTTTAGTTTGGAAATGTGTAGATCTCTTGTATACCAATTAAGATCAATAAAATAAATAAGCTTTGAGTTTTATGAGTCCTGTTTAAGCCTTGATCCTGCAAGGTGTTATATTCAAGGATAGCTGAGAGTGCTCAGAACCTTGCACGGTTGCAACTCTGGTGTGAAATGCACAGCTTCACCATTTCTGCACTTTTGTGTAAAACTTAACATCATGATTTTATAATAACCACAGTCCTAATTTTTCAGCCTTATCTGAGGCAAAAGTCTCCGTGAAGAGTAAAGACATGCTTGAGTTAGCTGCTAAGGAAAGTGGTGGAAACTCCATGCACTGGTACATTGAAAACAAGCTTTGTTCCAGACTAGTATCTCAGCCATCTCACACTGTTATGGAGATGGATTAGGCTACCTAAAAAGTCTTTCTGTTACTTATTTTTTGTATTGCAGTAGCACCTAGACTAGGCTGGGGGAAAAAACCCTCCAGTTATCCTCATGTGATCATTTCACCCTCTGTACAAGGATAAGGTGGCCAATGCAACAGCAATGCCAAGTGTGAAATCTGCAACTTGAGTGATAACCAAGCAAAGAAAAGTTCTGCATTTCAAAGTCCTCATTGTATAATGAATCTTCAGGTTTACTGAGAATGAGGCCTCTACTTTAATCCCTACCTTTTCAGGTCACGCTGGTCAAAGGAGAGCTGTTATAAGGTAGGCATATTTTTAGCTTCACTGAAGAACTAAAGAAATTGGCAGCAGCTTATCGCACTAAATCAGGACTTTTCTGAAATTATAAAAGATATTCATCCCCTGGTTAACATGTTGTTTAGATGCAGAAATCATCCAGTGTGTTGCTTCTCTAGCTAACAGGAAGAAGGAATGCTGTTGATGACTAATTCATGCATGCACACGTGACTCTAAAATAACTTTGTTCTTTCACTCCCTTTATTCACATGACACATTTTGTCTAAACCTTAGATTGTGAGCTCTCTAGATTGTGAGCTTTCTATTAGTTGTCTGTACAGTACAAATCAGACGTCAAGAATTATAACATTCAAAAACCAGTCAGAGAACACTTCAATCTCTTTGGTCACTCGATTACAGACCTAAAAGTGGCAATTCTTCAACAAAAAAACTTCAAAAACAGACTCCAACGAGAGACTGCTGAATTGGAATTAATTTGCAAACTGGATACAATTAACTTAGGCTTGAATAAAGACTGGGAGTGGATGGGTCATTACACAAAGTAAAACTATTTCCCCATGTTTATTTCATAGGTAGCAGGTTGGGTGACTTGCCCCCCATGACACACTGAGCCTAAAGGCAGAGCTGGGCATAGAACGCCTGACTCCTAAGCCTTGCCTAATAAAACAGTTCAAAGGAAAACAAATCTTAGAGGCTGGCCCAGGTCTTCCAGGGTCTTATGGGTATGGAAGCTTCCCAAGTGTGTCTATGGACTACGTGAGGTTCATAAACTTAATCAAAATCAAAATAAACGTAGATGAAGGCTTGTCTTTTGGAGTGTGAGGTGTGTTTTTTGCCAACTGATGTCTCTTCCTTGTGGCATGCAGCCTCATGACATCCCACCTCAAGTGACAATCAGAGTCCACACACCCCAAGAGGAAAACAGGGCATCTGAACCCAAAGAATAAGCACTTGAATCGAATACAGATGTTACTGTGCATAAAAAGTATGCCAAGTAAGGTCTTTTATGAACCTGATGGTCATTATGAGATAGATCCATAACCACAGTCTGTATACATATGTACTTATGTATATAACATAGTATGCCCATGACTGGTACTATTATTTAAGGTACACTTCACAGCAGAGAGAGGCTCCTTCCAAGCCAGTTATTTACACGAAACTAACTTGAAGTACCCATCCATCATCCAGCCAGGAAAAGATAATGGTGGACCATTAGAGTCAATGGGAAAACGTTGGAACAATTTGAAACTGAGATGAAAACCCGTCTTGGAAAACTAAGGCTCTGTCTATTTTTTTTTTTTTTTGTCATTCGGGGAAAAAAACACCCCCCCCCCACCGACAAATGTTTTGCCTACGAAAAGCCCTCGTGTGAACAGCACTTTCAGGAGAGCTCTCGTTGGGGGTGGAAGTTTTTTGTCGGCAGGAGAGCTCTCTCCCGCTGACAAACAGAGGCTACACTGCGCGGCTTTTAGTGGCGTAGCTGTAGCGGCCCAGCTGTGTTGCTAAGGGTATGTCTACACTGGAAACTTCAGAGCGCTGCTGCGGGAACGCTCCTGTGGCAGTGCTTTGAAGTGCGAGTGTGGTCGTGCGCCAGTGCGCTGGGAGACGCTGGTAATCCAGCTCCACGAGGGGATTAGCTCCAAGTGCTGGGAAGGCGGCTCCCAGTGCTTGGAGCCTGTCTACACTAGCTCTTTAAAGTGCTCGGACTTGCTGCGCTCAGAGGGGTGATTTTTCACCCCCCGAATCAGCAAGTTAGAGCACTATAAAATGTAAGTGTAGACAAGTCCTAAAAGGTGCGTAAGTGTAAACATAGCCTGTGGGAGGAGGGAATTTCCCCACCATGAATCGTCAAAGTCTGAGAGAGAGAAAAAAACCTGCTGAGCCTTAAAAGAGAAGGGGCTGAGTGAAGGACATCCAGAAACTGAGGGCCAGCATCTAGGCCGCGTGCTGCTCATGGACTGCTGGATCCCCTCTATGACAGAGGGCATACTGGGAAACTGTTCAGAGGCAATAGGTTACTTATATTAAAAAAGGGAATTCATCTGAAGTGATGAAGTCTGAAGTGGTGTCTTTGTTTTTCTATGTAATCTGTATGTTTTTGCTTTCCCTTACTAGTTCATCTTTGAAGCTGTGATTTTTTTATTAAATAAGCCTTTTGTTTATCCTATCCCCCCACCCCCAAGCAGGTCTCTGTTGTACAAACTCTGTAGAATACATGTGAACTGATAACTGGGGGCAGGTTTCACTCTTTTGGGGGTGCTGAACCAGAGGGGGAAAGTCCAAGTGTTAAGAACTCAGGGTAGAGAGATTTGGGAAGACTTGTGACTGGAAGGGCAGTGGCGATCGCCCTGCCAGGAGCAGCTAGGCTGGTGAAAGCGAGGGTGAGTCCTTTATGCTTGTAGGATGGCTACTGGTGCCAAGGCGCTGAGTTATGACAGCATAGCATTAGGGCATCCAAAATTACAAAGCAGGTGGTGACAGAAGTCCTTACCTGTCTGGTAATCCCCCAAATGTCCCACTATGTACTCAAAAAGAAAAGGAGTACTTGTGGCACCTTAGAGACTAAAGGTGCCACAAGTACTCCTTTTCTTTTTGCGAATACAGACTATCACAGCTGTTACTCTGAAACCTGTCACTATGCACTCAGACACTAGCAATGAGCTCCATATACACAGACAGACGCAGAGTCGTACAGCTGGCATGGCTTCTTTGTGCTGCCTGCATAAGAAAGGGACATGGCCAAGGCTCCTCTGCTCTGAGCTGATCCAGCCCCTGCGAGCCATTTCAGCCAGCTCTTCTCACTCATCAGCACTGAACAGTGGGAGCGCAAAGGTGAGTTTTAACCCATGTTTGCATACCTAATTTGACCTGCACATATCAGCTTCACCCCGTCCCAGGATCTGGGCCACTGATTGCCTGGCATGTTAACATCTGGTGGTGTTTGGTCCAGGGTGTTGATTTGACGACATTTAAAGAGAAGCAAAATTTGTATCCTGATCCTTGTTTGGAATATGAATAACCTCCACCCTTTCACAGTTCACTGGTATCTGGAGCAGGCTTTTGGTTTGGGCCATCTCTGTAAACCGCTTGAAGAGCTTGGGATGGTGGTGGGGAGAACCCTCTGAAATGGGTTTGTTTATAAAAATGATAAATAGAGGCAAGATTGCTCAGTCTTTCCAGTGTGTGTAATTGTCACTGGCTTTGCAGAGGTCCTTTATGTGGACATCACCATGTGGCACAACCACATTGCTCCTCTGCCCTGATGGTTCACTCAGTTATCATTTTAAATGCTTCATGTTAAACTCCTCATTCTTTTTCTTGTTATCACGAATAGTTGTCTGAAAGTCACTTTTTTGGCATTATTGTTCATTTCAACAAAGATTTTTTTTTTAAAAAAAAGCAGGGGGCTGGGGAATACAGAGCTGACATAGACTCATAGACTTTAAGGTCAGAAGGGACCATTATGATCATCTACTCTGACCTCCTGCACAATGCAGGCCACAGAATCTCACCCACCCACTCCTGCAATAAACCTCTCACCTATGTCTGAGCTATTGAAGTCCTCAAATCATGGTTTAAAGACTTCAAGGTGCAGAGAATCCTCCAGCAAGTGACCCGTGCCCCGACATGAAAAATATCAGCTGGATACATTATGATTTCAGGTGTGCAGAGCATTGATGGATTTTAATCTAAATAAACAGATGATTAGGAAATGTCTCAATAAAATTGGAGGACAACTTCTTCCTTTGCAACACATCAGCAGTAGGCTGCGGTGTTCTTTTTGCAAAATTTAAGGAATGATTGATAGGGGCATTATGTGCTTTTCTGTTAATGCAACTTTTTATTTCTGTTCTTAACTCCTGAATCTGCAATAGATGCTTCACTTTCTCTTGTCACGAAGAATAATTTTTTTTTCTAATTTCTTCTGGTTAGTTTTAATGCGGTGAATTTTTTCTATAGGCTGCAATTTCATTTTTATGTTTCTCATTTTACCAGGTTTTATAGTGATTGATTGACCTTTTATTTTCTCTTTTCTTTCTAGGGGCAAAATTCTCCTCCCTGATCAACACTGCGGATCTATTAACTGCAGTGCAGAGCTCTAGTGCGTATTTGGCACTCATTCCGCATGGGCACTTGCCATTGAGGTTTTGCACTTGGAATGAATATAGAACATAGAGTAGGGGCCAGATTCTGATCTTGGGGGGCCTATGGTTATATTGACAGTAACACCATTGACTGCAGTGTCACTCTGGATTTGCAGTGGTGTTGCTGAGATCAGAATCTGGCCCTAGATAGTGACAGTGCAAGGATGAGTTCCTCAGTCTAGATCATAGAGCAGAATTGTTTCCTGGTCCTCCCTCCCCCCCTTTCCATTCCATGTCCTTTTTGGTTCAGCTTTTTAATTTTCCCTTTTAAAATTCTTAACGTTATCAAGTATACATGTCTCTGCATTTTTCCTAGCAGTGATACAGTTATCAGTTAAATACTGCTTAGTTAAGAGTCCCCTGACCCCATCAACCCCCTCTTTTCCACCTGCCATTGGTGATTCCACTGGGTGCATTGCTGTGAGGTGT
The DNA here is from genome assembly GCF_015237465.2 of Chelonia mydas. Taxonomy (NCBI): domain Eukaryota; kingdom Metazoa; phylum Chordata; order Testudines; family Cheloniidae; genus Chelonia; species Chelonia mydas. The sequence continues at coordinate 125,346,938 of NC_057852.1, read as the reverse complement.
GCCCTTTGCTGGGTGCTGGCTCACTGCTGGTTTTTAATCTCCAGAGTCCAGTGAAGCCTATTTGTGTTTGGACTGTATTTTGTAAGTGGTTTAGATTTGGGGCTAGTGCTGAAGGTGACTGCCATAAAAAAAACTCTTTTAAACACCATGTTTGAGATGAAATCGTGAGACACCACATTAGATCGTGCCTGTACGAGGGGAATTTGCGTAGTATATTCCTATCAGTGCTACCATTGGTTGAGCCGCACCAGTGGGAGCTGGAGTGTAGACAAGGCTCCAGCTGAGTCCAGCATTTGTATCACTAGGTTTATGATTAGTGGTGTTGTTGTTGTTGTTACTTTTTTTTGTATTAGCGTAGTGCCTAAGAGCCCATGCCATTGTGCTAGGCACTGTACAAACACAAAACAAAAGGACAGTCCCTGCCCCAAAGAGCTTATAATGTAAATAACAGCACAGATGCAGGGTGTGGGAAGAAGTAGAACACACAAGCAGAGAGAACAACATCGTGGTGGCAAACATGTTAGTTCCAGAATTTCTTCCTCAACCCCATTTTATGGGGTTTTCTTCTTTTTTAAGGGTTTAATTGACACTGTGGTAAAAGCTGCCAGAAGCTGCTGGATCCTTGTCCAAACTAAGGATCTCCTAGCAGAGAGAAGGCCTAGGAATGTTTTCTGCAGATGCTGGATTTCAGGGAGAGGAAGAAGGGAGTAATTCTCCAAGCTAATCTAAACCTAAAAGAATTTGGTCAGTGCTGAAGGAGAGCTCCATGTAAGCTCGAAAGCTTCTCTCTCCCACTGACAAATGTTGGCTCAATAAGAGAGATTACCTCGCCCATCTCGTCTCTCTAATATACGGGTGGCCAACCTGGGGCTCCGGAGCCACATGCGGCTCTTCAGAAGTTAAGATGCGGCTCCTTGTATAGGCACCGACTTCAGGGGCTGAAGCTATAGGCGCCAACTTTCAAATGTGCCGGGGGGTGCTCACTGCTCCACCCCTGGCTCTGCCACAGGCCCTGCCCCCATTTCACCCCTTCCCGCCCTCTCCCCTGAGCCTGCCATGCCCTCACTCCTCCCACTCCCCCTCCAAGCCTCCTGCATGCCACGAAACAGCTGATCTGGAGGTACGGGGAGGAAGGGGGAGGCGCTGATCAGCAGGACTGCTGGTGGGTGGGGAGCGGGGCGGGGGGGGGGGGGGAAGCTCATGGGAGGGCTTCTGATGTATTACTGTGGCTCTTTGGCATTGTACATTGGTGAATTCTGGCTCCTTCTCAGGCTCAGGTTGGCCACCCCGCCGTAATATCTGGGGACCAACACAGCTACAGCATACATAAAAAGTGCACACCAATAACTCTAGTTAGCTTGAATATATTTGACGAGCCCCCCCTCATTTTTCATTGTAGACGAAACGGAGCTAAGCACAATTTAAATATATTCATTTTCCAATATATAAGGTGGCCAACATTGGCTGCTTATGTGATTTTAAAAAAACAACAACATTGGTTTTCACCAGCTCTGAGGTCAGAAGGAAAATACTTGGAGTCTTTGTCCGTGTTGAGGCCTGTCTGCGCTGTGCTTTTGTGATGGACCCCGTTGTGGCTGGCACATCTGGGTCTGAAGCGGGGACCTCCAGAGCTAAAATTGTGAGCTGTTGTGGTCTGAGCTAAAGTTCTCTAGGCAGAGCTGTAACAGACTCCTATCCTGTCTGTATCAGGCATGAAGGGGGACACTCATCAGTTGGATGCACTTTGATCAGAGAACATATAAGTTGTAATCAACTAGCTTGGTCCACTGTCCAGTGGTGCCTGAAAAATGCACCACTTTCACCTAAAAGCTTGCGTGTTAAACATATATATATATATAGGTCTGATAACTGGTGGATGGTTTATTATCCAACTTGCTCTCCTCTTTTTAACGTAGACAAATACTTGTACAAGTACTCTCTTTAGAGTTAAATTCTGCTCAGTTATACCTGTGCAGCTGCATTGGCTACCACTGGGGTTGCTCTGGTGTAAGTGAGGATACAATTTGGTCCTGTCGGTCAGTATAAAAGTCATGGGCTAACTGTTATTCTCAGATACATTGGTGCAACCCCATTGGACTGGATCATGCCCAGGAGATTTGTGTATGAGGGTCCCTTCTCCACGTTACTAATAATACCTAGCTCTTATACAGCACTTTCCCCCAGTAAGTCTCTCTCTTTTCTAAACTGGTTTATCATTATCCCCATTTTAGAGATGGAAAAATTAAGGCACAGAGAGGTGAAGTGACTTGCCCAAGGTCACCTAGCAGGTCAGTGGCAGAGACAAGAGGAGACTCCCGGTCTCCCAAGTCCCAGTCCAGGGCTCTATCCAGTAGGCCTCCCTCTGAGAAAAGCAGAGTGAAGTTGAGGAAAGTAGCTCAGCAACTGCCACGGTATCCTCCTCACCTATTTGCAAAGTCCATGTTGGGAGAGACTGAGGTGGGCTGAAGATCGGAAGATGCACATGTCCTTTTCTTGATCCCTGCAGACCTTGCCCAGAAATGGTGTCACAGACTTTAGTTTATCCAAACAGAAACTATTTTTTAAAAAACTAAATAGGCTTTCAAACATTTTTGCTGTTCGCTTCCTGTGTGCATTTCCATCCACTTGAAAAGCAGAGCTAGATTGGCCAGTTTTGCTTTTTGTTTCTTACAGCTAGAGCCGGGTGGGAACTATATTGTCCACTTTGTGGGAAATCCCATGATTCTGAACGTTTTTTTTTTTTTTCCATTCCAAAATGGAACAGAAACAAAGAAATGTCAAAATATCCCACGAAACAAAATTCCCCCCCCACTTCATTCTGGGTAGGTTGAATTTGTTCAGAATTCACCGTTTAAAGCTTTTTAGAAGTTTTTTATGTTAAAATAATAATTCTGAGAAGTCGTTTCAAAATGAAAAACTGAAACATTCCATTCCAAAAATGTCAAGAAAGGATGTTTTGACATTATTGAAATGATTTGTTTTTTTCAAAATAAAATGTTGTCAAAAATCAACATTTTCCTAAATGATTAGCTTTTCATTAAAATGTTTTTTCATCAAAAACTAAACATTTAGGGAAAAAACCATGTTGAGTGACAAAAATGGCATTTTTTTAATGGAAAAAACATTTTGATGGAAAATTTCCAACCGGCTCTATTTATGGCCCAGTACTGGAGTTTTTTGGTAGCCCGAACTGGAGGGAGGATGACCAAAGAATCCAGATAACTATTGTCAATGACATTTAAAATAATTCTTAAGACTTTATCCATTCATACAGTGTCTCTTTAAACAGACGAAGCCCTTTTGAATAAACACTCAAAACATATTAATTCATTGAGGCTTTTCCCTGGGACACATCTGTGTAATTCACTTGGCTGTGGTGCATTTTGGAAGAAGTTTGGTGGCTCCTGAGTGGCTGTTTTTCTGGCAGTTGTTTTATCTAATTATGTACAGATGCTTTGCTTTGATGTATCACAGCAGAATGCTGTGTAAAGTATCAGCAACCCCCTGCTACTGCTGTTTCATTGCTAAACAAAGAACGCAATAAGCTTATCTTATATAAACTACAAACAGGTGCTTGCAATCCCACCCTTTTGCTTTTCCATGGGTTAATGTTTCTGTTGTTATGCTAATTGTTCCTATTCATCCCTTGGTAAGTCTTTCAAAGTGAACTGGGATAATTACACACAATTTGGAGCATTACAATGAAACAAAGCAAATGTTCTTTAGGCTAAAAAGGTTAGGACATTAGTATCAGTGCTTTTATTTAAGAAATAAGACACGACAGGGCGTGTAGTTATTCTGTAATAACACGAGCCCAGTGAACACGGCAAGATATTAGAGCTTTGTCATATGCTTTCTTCACTTCTAGATTTAAGGTAATCATGAAACCACCATAGGACTCTAGCATACTATTCCTATTATAGTATGGGGGTTTTAAATAATAACTGAAACTCAAATTATTTAGACCCAGTGGTTTTGTTTTTTTTCTGATTTCTCTACCGTAATAAATAATTCTTAAAAAATGCAAAAGGACAAAAAACAAAAACACCACCAACTGCCGTAGAACCTCTTTCATTTGTATTAAAGCCAGGGAGATGCACCGTGGATTAACGAATATTCTGATTAATGAATGAGGACCAATTTCCGATACCCTTACTCACATTGAATAGTACCTTACTACTTGAGTCGTTTGATTGAAACCAATAGGACTCCCTGTGGAGTAAAATGCTATACAGCATAGCTGTGTGACAGTCTCTCCCTAACTGTATTGTAATGTGCTGAGCACTCTGGCTCTAATTCAGAAAAGCACTGAAAGTTAAGCATGTGCTTAAGTGCTTTGCTAGATAGCTAAGCACCATGTAGGACAGAGCCTTATGTGAAACAAACCTAATAAGAATGCAAGGACAATATAAAGAGAAGCAGATGGTCTTGTAGTGAAGTCACTGGAGTAGAGCACAGCAGATTTATGTTTAATTCCCAACTTTGCATCAGACCTCCTGTGTGATTCAGGTCAAGTCACTTAAACTCTTTGCGCCTCAGATCTGTAAAATGGCGGTAATAATACTGCATTATCTAACACGCTGCTGCAAAATTGTTTGCTCAGGCACTTTGGTGACGGAGGTAATGGAAGCACATAATTAATGTATTTAATTTTTTCTGATAATATAGTATAGTTTTTGCTTATAAATGTATCATAATATATTTAATGAAAATAAGGACCTATTAAATGTTTGCTGAGAGTGGGAAGAAACCATCAATTTTTTGTTTACAGTGGTGGTTCAGCAAAGTGTGGGTTAATGAGATTTTGAATACATTTTATTTTTCTTTTACTGATTGCGGTGAATGTTTAATGCAGGAACTGCATGGCTCACAGGTAAAGCTGATCAGAAAATATTTTAATGGAAATTTGAGTTTTCATTGAAAAATTAAAATCTAAAATATTTTGTCTGCATAATGGAATATTTTGATTCTGAAATATTAGCATGGTGTCTCCTGGGAAGTGTTTGGGTGTGTTATGCTCTCATTATCTTCCCTAGGCTGGGCTCCCTGGCAGAATTAAGTCTTTATTGATACACCATCTCCCTTATTGGTGAGGAGAGGTACAGTATGGCACTCCTGGCTGACGTGCATCTTGGGAGATTAAGTGGCTGGGGACTCTGGTCAGTACAGGAGAATGGGATCACGAGGTACCATTATGGCATTTTAGAATTTGAAAATATTTTTGTTTTCAACTGAAATATTTTGATTTTTGGCTTAAAACTAAAAATTTCCTTTTTTTGGACATTGTTTTTGACAAAAGCAGAGAAATGTTTTTGTGAAAAACTAGTTTTTCATCTAAACCAGTATTGACAGAAAATTTTATCCAGCCCTTCTCACAAGACTGGTAGTGGCCTCTGGACCCATTATACTCTAAAACAATAATTTGAATCTCGCCCAAAGGAATTGGTAGTCTGCATTCTTTTAATTGTAAATTTTATTGCTATAAACAAGTGACATCCAATTCACCAGAAATTTGAGTAAAACTATTTTTAATGAAAGTACGTCAAAGTGTAAACATATAATTACCATTTTGGATGACCATGTTGGTTTTGGTAAGAAACGATGGGAGATGATCTATGATTTACTTACTTACTATCTAGTTCCTGTGACCTAATAATTATAATCTGGGGCCGGTGGCCAGGATCCCGCACAAAACCTGGGGGTGCTGCAGAACCCCCTGCACCTCTAGTTCCAGTACCTATGGGTTTCTGGAAAATTAATCTTGTCAAACTAACTTATCTTTTTTTGCTGAGATTAAAGTTTTGGTTGATAAAGGTAAAAGGGTTGATGTGATATCCATAGATGTCTGTAAGGTGTTTGACTTGGTACTACATGACATTTTGATTAAAAAACTAGAGCAATATAAAATTAACAAGGCTCACATTAAATGGATAAAACTGACTAACTGATAAGTCTCAAGATGCAACTGTAAATAGGGAAACAGATCTGCTTGATGATTCCCCAACGGGGTCTTACAAGGATTGGTTCTTGGTCCTACACTATTTAACATCTGTATCAATGACCTGGAAGAAAACATAAAATCATCACTGATAACGCTTGCAGATGACACAAATTAGGGGAGTAATAAATAATGAAGAGGACAGGTCACTGATGCAAAATGGTCTGGTTCACTTGGTAAACTGGGTGCAAGCAAACAATATGCGTTTCAATATGGCTAAATGTAAATATATGCACCTAAGAATGTAGGCCATACTTACAGGAAGCTCTCCCTCCGACATAGCTGCTGCTGCTCGCAGGGGCTGGAGTAGTTAAGCCAACAGAGAGCTCTCTTCCATCAGTTTAGAGCAGCTACATTAGAGAGCTTACATTGGTACAGCTGTGCCACTGTAAATTCTCTATTGTAGCCGTGCCCTAAATATAGGACTTTTTTTAGGGCTGCCAATCCAGCACCTTTCAGTCAGACTAGAAGTGGACATGAAGAATTTTAATAGGAAAAAAAGTATTTTTTTTAAGGTACATATTAAGAATTGCAGCATATGGCTTTTGCAAACAGATATAAGAACTAAATACATCAAATCTAGGGGCTTTCCAACCATCGCAATGTCTTGTTCTTTCCTGTCCTGCTTCTGTGAGCTTCATATGTTTTTGAATTTTTCAGAGCGAAATTTGTTGTTGCTGCACAGGAAGGAATATTTCAAGAGAATTTATTAAATTTGGCAAGAACCATACAATATTGGAAAATAAGATCTTCTTGTAATCCAGAGCAATCTTTGGTGGATACAGAAGATTTAAAAATATCAGGAAACAGTCTGATTTGAGGTGACAAAAGATGGAACTGTTTTCTACCAAGAACAATGATAGAACAGCAACCATAGACAGAATTGATATCCTGCAGAGACCAAAAGACTTTTATCAGCAGCAATAGACGATAAAGTCTAGAAAAACTCTACTGAAGAATTTAAAATGCACCAACTTGTACTACGTCATGAAGAACAAAGACAGACACTTTTTTTTTTAATGGACAGTACAAAGTAGAGTGGTAGAGCAAGCAATGGAGAAGATCACCTTAAAAAGGACAGGAACTCTCCACCAACTGCTTCTTGGTTAGCTAGAATGAAAGCCATATTCACAGCATACGTTGGGGGGAAAAAAGTGGATTTTAGACAAGTGGTTCTATACTCCTCACATTTACGTATAAATTGGGCAACAAAAGAAACCTACAATTCTTCTAATCTTTGGTCTGCAGTCTACAAAGTTCAGCCAAGGTACTGAGTCAATACTTTTTGCAAGACTAGTTTTATTTATTTATTTATTTATTTTTTAACCAACCAAGAAATCAGGCATCCTTTTGATCAGAATTCTCCACAGTAGATTACCTCCAAGTGATAAATGAACTACTGGAGAAGATGAATGAATGGAATAAACCCCTGTATATACTACTCACTAACTGTGAGAAAGATCTTAATTCACTTGAAAGAACTCTGTGTCTTGGAGCTCTGTAGAACTAAAGAGGCAGAGCGTGGATGATTACTTTCAGCGTCTGAGAAACATCAATGTAATTGAATCAACTATGTTATATTTAACAGTGGAAAAGATCAAAAGAGAGAGAGGTTCATGGTAAAAATACTTCACCACACTCTCTGTGACTAGACTAGAGGGGCAACGTGAATTTCAGCTTGACAGAAGGCGCAGCAAATATCCAGCAGCTTGGAATCATTTCAGAGGTGCAAAGTGTACAGGTTGTAGTCTGGGCAAGTGCTACATCAGTTCACGAGGTGGCAAGCCTGTCTGTGCTGCTGTTGGTACATCTTTGTGCAAGGAACACACGAGATTTGCTGTTGGTGGCATGCTAGTTTAGCAAGTGCTTCAGATAGTTATACAAACAAATAAAACACACCAAAGGCTGCTGAGGCCAACTATAAAAACTAGAAATTGGGACTGAAAACCAATTTCAGCACGGATTCTGCTAACAGATACACTCGATCACCGAATGACTTACCAGAACAGATAAGTATAGTTTTTTTTTTTTTTAATGAAGCAGAAGAATAAATCTGCTTAGGTACAAGAGCAAACATTATGCTATAGTTCATACTCAGGCAAAACTTCCATTGAATTAAGCTAGAATTTCACCAGAGTGAGGGTGGCAGTATCGGGCCCAGGATTATCCGCCAAATGAAGCAATTATTATATGAATTAAACTGGACCTTGCTTGCAAAAATTGGAGCCAAATTCTGAAGTTCGCAGCCAGTTTTTACTCTGGCAAGACTCCGTCACACAATTCCACAGCTTTGCCCCTCCTTATCCATAGCCACTTCCTGCCCCACTTATTTGCAGAGTAGAGAATAAAGTGTGCAGTCCCTGATCTCCCATCCCCCCCACCCAGACCTACCACACTGTGGACAACTGGGGTGTCTGTCCGTTAGAAATATGCTACTGTATTTAATTATAACCATCAAGGGTAAATATTTAGCAATCACTAGCTAGCCTGGCTATGCTACAATTAGTAGATAATATCTATCTCTTGCATTTCTTTTCTGCTGTTGGAATATGCTCTTTCAAATCGCAAACTGCCTATCATTTACTAATCTGGCCATTGTGTAACTAATACAATAAATATGTCTCCTGTAAAATGTAGTGAAGTAGTGAGCAATTTAATGAGTTAAGCAAAGAAAGATATAAAGTGAAAATAAGAAACCATGGAAACTAGCTCACTAATCGTAGCCAAGTGCCAGCAGGCTAATGAAGATAGACGGAGAGTGAAAATGAGAATAAAAAGGAGAAACCGCTCTCTAAAAGCAGAGATATGAGAGAGCCACACCTTTAAAAGATTTCAGTAGTTGGCTTCATGCACTGAGACATTTCCTTTTTCAAAATCACCATAGAATGGTTTACTATTAAGGACAGCAAGCCATAAACACCTTTCTTACCAGATCTTTTTGTTTACCTCTGATTTACTGGGCTTTCATGCCAGATTGCGTGTCTTCCTTTAGATCCACATAGGTGGTGCTGTTTGGCAACATTAATCAATTTGGCCCTCCTTCTCCTTCTTTCACCTCTCCAAAGTACTGGAGATAAGTCAGAACCAAAACTCCATATCCCAAACACTCCTAAATTTTGGGGGATATACTGCTGCAGTTCTCCGTTTCAGTGCTGGCCTTAGGGAAAATGGCACCCTGGATGAACTTGTATTTTGGTGCCCCCGGCCACTGCTGCCTCCCCTACGCATGCTCCTTCCCCCACTCCCCCCCCCACCCCGCAACCCTCCATCCCCCGGCTCCCTGCTGCCTCCCTGGCTTCTCTCCTGGACTTGCTGCATCCCCATCCTTCTCCCCATCTCCTCTGGGCCCTGCTGCCCCCCCTCCATGCCCTGAGTTCCCTTCCACAGGCCTGCCCCACTCATTGCCTCTTGACCACAGTGCCCCTCCCTGACCACAGCACCCTGGGCCTTCACCCATGTTGCCCACCCATAAGGCCAGCCGTGCTCCGCTCTGTTAAGTTTGGGGCCTATGTCTCACAGATTCCAGTTTCATGCCAGATGCAATCTCATGAGAACAGCTGAACAGTACTCACAAAATGTTGGGTCCATAAAAGGCCACTGAAACATGATGTCTGATAGCAGGGCCATGGAGTGGGGGAATAATGGTAAGTGTGCCAAGTACACCCCATATTCTTTATGGAAATATGCTTATGATATGGGTATGACAACTGAGCTATATTTTATGCAAGATGGGACTTGTAAGGTATCATTGGAAAGGTTATAATTTACTGAATGTGATTATCCAATTTGTATGCATGTATCGTTTCTGTATCTAAAATTAGGAATATTAACTGAGAGGGGCCCTTACCAGAGAAAGGCCCTTACCTCTGGAATTTATCCACAGAGACTCAAAGTTGATTGGCCTTTTGGGATACAGTACAGGGACCAGTCCTTTTCTCAGGTGCCTGTGTGACACACAGGCAAACTCTGCTCCAGCATTCCCCTCTAATGATTGGCCTGCTAGAAGGTAACAGAATGCCACTAATGGTGTTATCCCTTTAGCTGAAGTGGTCAGGATCTATACTTTGGTGGTGAAGGTACTTGGCTTGACCCTGCTGATCACCCAGGGAGGGGGCTGTTACAGTAGACAGGCCTCTCTTTGCTTTTTCCTCTTTAACAGCAACCTTGCACATGTTTTTTATTAGATTGGGTGTGCGCACAAGGAGAGAGTGTTTTTTATATATATCTAAATAAATATGCAATTGCTGATAGCAAGGACTGAACTATGGACTTCCAGAAACAAACATAAGATACCAGAGCCTGAGCTAAGGAACCAACCTGCTTTAGCTGGCATTGTAATAAACCCTCATCTTCCACAGACCGGGCATGCCAGGAGACCTGTCGCACACATTCACCAGTGGGTTACAAATAAAATTAATAACTAATAATTAATGATAATGTCTGACAGCAGCCTTTAGAAAAATGAAGTCGAATGAACAAGCAAGAGTTTGGGGAAGGGGGAATATATACAGAAAAGGATGGGGGGGTGCAGCAGTAAGGTTATTTTGTGTCAAATCATTAGCAGCTTTTTTGAAGATGATGGATAGCAATTGGCAAATCAGGAACAAGCAGGGAATTTTAGGGGGGGGGAAGTCAATATGCATCAATAAAACACCATGAGATGAACTACCTCAGTGGATATTATCCATGTCACTAGCTATATTTTTCCTGTTCAAAGGACAAAAGTGTTCAGAGCTTTTTTGCTAGGTATGTGCCAAGATTCGTAATTTCTGGATTAAAAATCTGTTTTATAAGGGGGAAGTCCCCTCCTCCCTCCCCCCCCAACCCACCCCCAAATGAACAAAATAATGCAAAACAAAATAGCAGTGACAACAAAAATTGCATAATGCTCCCTGTATTTCCATATGTGAGCATTTCACTTGATTGGTGGAAATCTCTTTTTGGAGACACATGTATTGACTCTTCTACCACCAAAGCCTACTTCAGCCAAGGAGTTTTGGCATTGACCTAAATGGGCCTATAATCCATAGGATTGTCAGTTCGTGGAAACCTGTGTAGCTCTATTGATTTTTGCGAGAGCTATGCCAGTGTACAGTAGCTGAGGGTCTACCTGTCTGGGTGAAATTCACCTCCATCCAGGCCTTGCCTTTGCGCTCTGCATGGGGTGAATTAGATAAGGTGAAATGTTCAGCAGCTCCTGGTTGGTGCTGAGTGGTTTCAGCTGCCATGGACTTCAGTGAGCACTGGGGGCTCTCAGCCCATATTAAGAGGCTGTCAGACGGTGACATTGCCCCATTGAGAGGGAAGAGGACAATGCACCTGTGACTGGTCAGTTGATCCCCAATTCAGCTTATGAGAGAGCACCTGGGGCCCAGGGAGGAGGAGACTGGGTGAATTAGAAAGGGAGGAGTGGGGTTGGTGATGACCAGAGGAGAAAGAAGGAGCAAGGAATAGCTGGCAGGCAGGCGTTGCTTGGGAGAGAGCTGAGGTTGGAGGAAAGCTGCTGGTGAGAATGGACCAGAGCTGGGGGCCCTGGTGAACAGAAGACTTAGGCAGTGACCCTTAGGAAAAGGGGAAGATCCAGTTTGGTCAGGTGATGCTGAACCCAGATGCAAACTGGTGGATCCCCTGAGCTGGGGTAGGACTCTCAGGCAGGGAGCCTGCAGCAGTGGAATGGTGTAGGTCAGGGAGACCTCAGGGAGAAGACCTGAATGAAGGGCTGGGAGAAGATGAGTTACTGACTCATGGCCAGTTGACTTGCTGGTGATCTTCCTGCAATGGGAAGGACCTGCTGTGTGGTTATGTTAATTGTGGAATTGGAAAATTAGTTTTGTTACAAGGTTTTGGGGGGATTACTACACTCATGTACATGAATAAATTATGCCCAGAAGTGGGCTTTGTAGCAGGCAGCGAGAGACTGCTCCTTTCAGGGGAGAAGAGGGGAAATTGAGGCAGGTGCACTTAGTATGCCTCAGCTTGCTGCTGGAGGGCACCCCTAGGTGGGGGCTTACCTATAACAGAGGCCCTGAGCACATTGTAAGGCCCAGCTTTTATTATTAATAGTCCGGTAATGTCTAGGAAGTCTAGGTGTAGACCAGGACTCCATTGTGTTAGGTGTGGTACAACCCCCCCCCCCCAAAACAAACAAACAAACAAAAAACCCAGAATCCCTGCTCTAGAGAGTTTACAATCTAAGGAGCTTGATTCCCCACTTAGTATAAATAACATGCAGCAGAGTACACGAGATCCGATTTTTGGGTTTGTCCCCAGACTCAGTTTCCCCTTCCTGGGCTCCCTTATAACCACACATAAGTGCCCATGTCAAATAACACCCTCTCTTTGGGTCTGGTTTATTAAAATATTGCAGTTCATCATCAAGTTAAATCAAAACTAGTCCTTCCATGATTAGTTCTTTCCTAAAACCGAGCTCCAACTGCCTGGCATGGCCAAAAACCTCTTAAGACTCTTCCCCCTGCCCCTTAGAGCAGGCCTTTCGAGCTGGCTGGTGTGAAGAGTCTCTTTCCGTGTCCTCTCCAACGCTGGGTCTCCTGCAGGACCTTCTTCTGAGCAGGCTCTCTTCTATGAAGCCCCATTTCTTACCCAGTTATCTTGTGGCCTCTCCAATATCACCTGACCTCAGCCTAAAAACTCATCCCCTGGAGAGACAGCAGGCTGGAGCTGGCACAGATGAGGCTGTGACTTGGTTCTCTTAAAGGGCCAGCTCAATCTGCAAAACGGTCAAGCTCAGTTTTAGCATTTGAAACCAGATACAGGCACTTCTCCATACAAACCCTCTGGGAACGCCTTTTTAGAGACTTTTGGGAGGGTTTGAGCACAAATGTTTTTAGTCCTTTCCGAGTTATGAGATGGTAAGTAAAAATACACACTTTTCTGATGCTATTGAAAAAATGATCAAACTGCTATTTAATGTGCAGGACTACAGCGAAAAGTTTGGAGAATCTTGGCCAGGACATAAGCCTTAGACTGTGTGTTCCTCTTTTGGTCTGAGGAGAAGTAAATAACATACAAAGTCATAAGGGACTGGAAAATCACTTCTGCCATGTTCACTGTGCACCTGGTAATGTCTTTGTCAGAACCAAACGTAACTCTGTTTGTGACATCACTGTGTGTTTAGATTTTAAGCTCTTTGGGGCAGGGCATACTATTCTAGGCGTACTATTCCATGCTTGCACAGTGCCTAACACAATGGGTCCCCCCCATTGATTGATCCCTGGGCAGTACCATAATAAGTAATAACAACATCGCCCCCTGTGGTGGAGTCCAGGTTTTGCAAGCGGGGCTGAGAGGGTGCAATGAGTCCTTGGTGGTGGGCAGGAGAGGAAACCTGCTCCACACTCACCCTGGGCAGCAGTGGCTCTTGTCCCACCAGGCTGGGCCTGGCTCCCCACTCTGGGCATTGTGACGTGCTGCATGGGGTCACACTGCCACTCGGGATGGCCTGGCCACTCCTCTGTCATGAGCGAGTGGCATTGGAACACGATGCATGAGGCCGCAGGGCCATGCTACCCTGTGTACCATGTCACAATGCCCGAAGCAGGGATTTGGGCCCAACCCTGCAGGACAGGAGCTGCTGCTGCTGCTGGGTGAGTGCAGGTGGGCTTGCTCTCCAGCCCTGGAAAAACACTGCCTCCCTGAGGCCTTTAGGTAAATGTGTAGTCACTCCCTGCCACCATATTAGATCTGCCACAGATTCCCCGTGCCTAGCCTCAGCTAAGGGTTCAGACAGCAGCAGAGCTACTGCTAGCAAATTGCTGCCGGGACAGCAGCCATGAGAGACTGTAAATGTCTCCCTGAAGTCTGCTCACTGAAACATACAGAACCTCCCTCAAACACTAGTTTTAACGTTGGGGACAGGTGAAAATTGCAGAGGTGGCATGTTTTGTTGTAACTTTTGCTTTTATCTCTTTGTGACTAATTACTGCACTTCTTTGTATCAGCATCTCTCCCATTGCCTTAATAAGGCTCATCCTGGTGAGAGGCGATTCAGGCCCATTGTATGTTTGTTGCACATTTGCTTCTGTATGATTATGTATTTTAACACCTCTCACCCCAATTTTACAAAGTCATCTACAGGGCAGATCCTCAGCATTGACTTCAATGGCGCAATGCCAGTTTATACCAGCTAAGGATCAGCCCCTACAATCTGATGTTCACTCTACCATTTTTGCTGGATTCTACAATATTTAACTGATTCTAAGGTCCGTCAGAGGTGAATCAGGCCCCAATATATAGCAAAGGCCAGATTTACCGGTAGGCTCTAGCTGCTCTATACCACTTTGGTAATGAAAAGTAGCTACAAACCAAGCTTAAGGCTACTTTGCATCACTGAAACAGCATAAAGTAACAGGAATGTACTGGTGAATCTGAGCCTACACTTCTAACCTGTCTTTTTTTTTTTTTCCCCTCCCCAATTGTGACTGAAGCTGGTCAGCATTATTTCTGAATATTTTTTCATCCAAGAAGCCCAGTTTTGAACATTAAGTTTTGTGAAAAGAGTTGTCCTTGAAACGTTCTGTCTGTTCAACAGAAGGTTGGCAATGAACATTTGTTGGTGCTTCCTCCTTTTCAGTGGCAAAATGGAAAAAAGAAAAATGGGAGAGAAGGGAATAAACAAACTGAAAAGCTGAATTTTTGCTAAGTGTCTTGAAAAAAATTAAAATCAATGGGAAATTCCTTTTGGAACAAAAATAATTTTGACATTTTCAAAATTTTGCATGGCAGATCATTCCCATTATTGAACCAGCTCTAACTGGGAAGGTCCAGCTGTTGCAATGTAAACAGCTATGTTGCTGCCTTGTTAACTCCGTTTTGCTGAAAACTTTTTATGAAGTGAGCTGTAGCTCACGAAAGCTTATGCTCAAATAAATTGGTTAGTCTCTAAGGTGCCACAAGTACTCCTTTTCTTTTTATATCCAGCTGAACAATAACAGCTGCAAAAATGGTAATTTACCCAACCCTTCAATACTCATATCATTGATGTGTGAATCTCAAGGTCTAATTGGTACAACTTAAATGCTAGTTTTAGAGAACAGGAAACTTTCTTTTCTCCTTTTTTAAAAAATACCCAAAGGAAATTAAATGTAAAACACTTAATACATTTATCTTCTGTCCCTGGTGTTCTGGTTATTTGAATATATTTCTGTTTATGTTGCAAAATATTACCATAAAATATACTACAAAGGGGCTACCCTACTAAACCTGACTGGTGTAAATTCAGAGCAAATGCCATAGGCTTCAGTAAAGTTACTCTGAAATTGCAAGGGTGTTATGGACATCAAAATCTGGCTGGATGTACTATGCAGCTAAATTAAACTTGCTGCTAGAATCTTTTTTTATTTTTTATTTTTGTATTTCCTTTCTTTTTGGACTTTAACTGGGCAACCTTAATGTTTCATCAACAAGGCCTTTCTGCTTTTAATAATACCTTGCAGCAAACAAGAACGTGCCTGCAGGCACATCTTGGAAAAACGTGTCAGGTAAATGAATCTGTTTATGAGAGATCAGTGATAGCTAGTTCAATTCTATTTAATTTAAGACTACATTTTAGACTAAGGGTGGGGACTCTCATGTAGTGGGTTAATACATACATGACCTTTACCATATCCTGGCCTTCCTCAAGCTGAGATAATGTTCCATAACAAATTTATTGTGTCGGGAAGATGATTTGTTGGCCAGCAGAAGTAACCAGTAAGAACAAAAGGGATGGGAATTGAGGAGAGGCCACTGGTTGGAAACGCTGCTTTGCTTATTCTTGTATCTTCATTATAATTCCTTATTTATAGTGTCTAAAAAGACACTATCCTATGATCAAGCTCTAATGGATATTTCCAAATTTATGCATGTTCTGCCTTGTCTTGTAGTTTGTCATTGATGGTGCCTCTAGATCAAAATCCAGTCAGAGCATGGACCTTTTTTCTACTTGGCACTGACCTACTGCTTCACAATACCAGGTATATTTACAACACTGTGTAAGTTAATAATAAACAATAATTCATCCATAAAACATATTCACCTTGGTCAGAAACTTGGCAAGCAATGTCCAGCCTAGGAGAAATTTTCTTTCTGCAAATTCCTCCCTACCCACAAAGAAAAATAATTCTAGCCATTTTTGTGTCTGAAACATGATAGAGCAAAACCAGACATTTCCCATTTTAAGAAACTTTAATTTTATTTATTTTTTGCGCTAGCATACCTAACAGAAAAGTTTTGAGACTGATATTTTACATAAATTATTTTTAAAGGATTTGGGATTTTATTAGAGCTAAATGTGTATTTGAGACTTTTCAGGGTATATTTACTCATAGATATTAAGGTCAGAAGGGACCATTATGATCATCTAGTCTGACCTCCTGCACAATGCAGGCCACAGAATCTCATCCACCCACTCCTGCAATAATCCTCTCACCTATGTCTGAGCTATTGAAGTCCTCAAATCATGGTTTAAAGACTTCAAGGTGCAGAGAATCCTCCAGCAAGTGACCCGTGCCCCATGCTGCAGAGGAAGGAGAAAAACCCCCAGGGCCTCTTCCAATCTGCCCTGGAGGAAAATTCCTTCCCGACCCCAAATATGGCGATCAGTTAAACCCTGAGCATGTGGGCAAGATTCACCAGCCAGATACTCAGGAAAGAATTCTATGTAGTAACTCAGATCCCACCCCATCTAACATCCCATCACAGGCCGTTGGGCCTATTTACCATGAATAGTTAAAGATCAGTTAATTGCCAAAATCATGTTATCCCATCATACCATCTCCTCCATAAACTTATCGAGTTTAATCTTTGAAGCCAGATAGGTCTTTTGCACCCACTCCTTCCCTTGGAAGGCTGTTCCAGAACTTCACTCTTCTGATGGTTAGAAACCTTCATCTAATTTCAAGTCTAAACTTCCCGATGGCCAGTTTATATCCATTTGTTTTTGTGTCCACATTGGTACTGAGCTTAAATAATTCCTCTCCCTCTCTGGTATTTATCCCTCTGATATATTTATAGAGAGCAATCATATCTCCCCTCAACTTCTTTTGGTTAGGCTAAACAATCCAAGCTCTTTGAGTCTCCTTTCATAAGACAAGTTTTCCATTCCTCGGATCATCCTAGTAGCCCTTCTCTGTACCTGTTCCAGTTTGAATTCATCCTTCTTAAACATGGGAGACCAGAACTGCACACAGTATTCCAGATGAGGTCTCACCAGTGCCTTGTATAACGGTACTAACACCTCCTTATCTCTACTGGAAATACCTCGCCTGATGCATCCAAAGCCCGCATTAGTTTTTTTTCACAGCCATATCATATTGGCGGCTCATTGTCATCCTGTGGTCAACCAATATTCCAAGGTCCTTCTCCTCCTCCGTTACTTCTAATTGATGCATCCGTAGCTTATAACTAAAATTCTTGTTGTTAATCCCTAAATGCATGACTTTACACTTCTCACTATTAAATTTCATCTTATTACTATTACTCCAGTTTACAAGGTCATCCAAATCCTCCTGTATGATATCCTGGTCCTTTTCTAAATTGGCAATACCTCCCAGCTTTGTGTCATCTGCAAACTTTATTAGCACACTCCCACTTTTTGTGCCGAGGTCAGTAATAAAAAGATTAAATAAGATTGGTCCCAAAACCGATCCCTGAGGAACTCCACTGGTAACCTCCCTCCAGTCTGACTGTTCACCTCTCAGCATGACCCGCTGTAGTCTCCCTTTTAACCAATTCCTTATCCACCTTTCAATTTTCATATTGATCCACATCTTTTCCAATTTAACTAATAATTCCCCATGTGGCACCGTATCAAATGCCTTACTGAAATCTAGGTAAATTAGATCCACTGCATTTCCTTTGTCTAAAAAATCTGTTACTTTCTCAAAGAAGGACATCAGGTTGGTTTGGCACGATCTACCTTTTGTAAAACCATGTTGTATTTTGTCCCATTTACCATTGACCTCAATGTCAACTACTTGAATATGCTTTGTGTTTATGTGGCTTCTTGTGTGTGTTTTGCAAATGTTTGTAGAAACCTCAGATTTTAAGCATATATTAGAGAATATTTGTGGAAAATGCATTCACTGGCACTTCCCTCTAGCTGGAGCCTTTCCCCACTGCAGAATGTCACTCCCTCCCTGTAATGCATCTTTTAAAGCCTACTGGTCTTAAGAGAAATGGACCAAATGTGAATCTCAGACTCTGAACCCTCTAATGGTGATGCACTGCATTTGTTATAACTAGGCGAGGTGCTTGGATACAAAGGTACAAAAATCTTTATAAAACAGACTCTTGGGGCTGGATCTCCCTCCCACTGAAGGAAATTTGATTTTTGCTGTTGATTTCAACAGGAGCAAAATGGGGGACCTCGAGGCAGGCCTGAACTGGAGGAACAAATTTTTACCTCTTTATACCAGAGCAATTCTGCTGATTTCAAGAGCGGAGAATTTGGCCAAGGGCTTCTAATGTGATATTTAATATATCTTATCCCTGTGTAAAATCCCTCCCATAAAATGGTAATCTCCTGGCAAATTTTCATTTTTTTGCGGCGGGGGGGGGTCAATTTGTCGTGGTCAATTTTGATTGGCTTGATGTTCAACTTTTGTTCTATTGCACCTGGAAAGAGGACAGATTTTTATAAGCATTGGTTGCTTCTATTAATTTTTCATTGTCCATTTAAACATTTCAGTGTATTAAACTCATGATCATATACATAGTATCTAAGTATTTTTACACTAAAACGATAGATTCCAGAGCTATATTTTCTCAGAAAACCTGTCAGTTTATTTTGAGTCCCACAGAAACAGGTAGGCATTGAATTAAGGTTGGAGTTGGAAGTCCCAAAGTCTCAGGCATGCCTCATTTTCTCTGTAGACTGTCCCTTTAAACTCCTCTCCAGTGAAAGAACAGTGTATTTATAATTTAGCTTGTCCTCAAGGAGAACTCTTCTCTGTGGGAGGATCCTCTTTAATTACAACTTCACAGTAATAAGATGAGAAATGAGCAAGCAAGAAAGTACTGTTGGAATGAGACATGATAAATCAGTTTGTCCAGGAAGCACGTTTATGCCAGATCTATCACCACATTCAGCGCAGTGCTATCTTTCTTATTTCAATAAGGAAATCTCATGAAGAAATTTTAATTGCATACGATTAGGTGAAAGTCAATGTGCCATAATGAGCAAAGTGAAACCTGCATTTTTTTCTTTTTATCTTCATGCTTTGAGTTCCCAAGGATTAACACAAAATGATTTGCCCTTAAATTGCACCCTTCTTTTCATTTGTCTGAAGGATGTACATTTTAGGTAATTTAAAGGCACCAAGCTTTTACTGTATGCTTCATGCCTGCAAGTTGGGAGTCAGAGGGAGAAAAAATTCCAATTTTCAAAGTCGCCTGTTGTTAAGGGTGACTGAATGGCAGCCTGCAATTATATGATTTCAATGTAATTCATTCAGTAGAGAAGAGGTTGGTTCATAGATGCCTGACTTAAAAGATTGGCATTGCCATGTGATTAATTTCCAAACTTTAGGGTATTTTCAACAACATACACTAGAAACATGTGACACTGACATTTTCTGGATGTGTGATAGGATTGCTTGATAATTGAAATGCTAGGCTTGTGGGGATCACATGACTGGATTTTCAATTCCTTCATAGTATGTGTGTGAGTATGCATGTGTGTGCACACACATGTATAAACCTATACATACATATGTATGAGTACATGTCTGTGTACACAGTGTCTCTACAGCTTTTCCAGGGTTCAGGACGTAGCCTTTCAACAATTTATTTTCCCTTTCTTAATAGTGTGTCAATGAACTCGATTGAGTCTAAGTCTTGAAAGAGATGTCATTAATATTTGATGCAGGATAATTTAAATGAGAAATTATTTGCTTTATGTAGCATAATCTGATTGAATTAAAATCTTGAGTTATAATTAAAATATTTGAGTATACGCAAATAAAAAAATATGGCATGAAAAACGTACTTTCTGTACAGCAGTTTCCTTTCTGTCAGTGTTTGATAGGGCCAATGGATTCCCTAAGTACTTATATTTAGCGTTGTGCAAAACATTCATTGCCGAAACTCAAACATGTGAGAGTTGCCTGAACAGAGGAGAATTTAAATGAATCGGAAGCGAATGAAGCCAAAACAGTTTTTTCTCATGTTGCAGTAGAAATATGCAGTATCGCCAACCCCCAGCATTCAAAAACCACGAGTCAGGTCCACAAAAATCAAGTGATTTAAAATACATATATATCTGGCTCTTTTAATTGGCCTTCTGGGATTTGAGCCTTTGTGGGATAGGGGCTATCATGTTTTAAAGCTTTTTTTTGTGCCAGAATGTAGGCTAGAAACCTATCCTTTAACACTGAGAGGTGAGATTTGCACATAATTCCAAGACGCCAGGATCTTGGTGTGAAACGAACCAACCACCCCAAATATCATGAGACTTGTGATACAATGGTGAGAGTCAGCAAGACTGGGTCTAGCGCACAGAGTGCTGGTAAGAGGAGCCAAGAGTGAGGGATTTATAGAATTTGAGGGCTGTCTGCACACAGGCCCTGTGCTTCATTACTGGCTCTGCATCCTCTGGAACATTCTTTTGTTTGTTGGATGGTGCTGGCTGCAGTGGAGTCATATGCCTAGGGTTTATACTGTGGGCGATGGAGGGGCTTTTCACCTCCTGGCCCTGGCACACAGCCTCCCCAGCTTCGTGGAGGGGTCATCTGCAAGGTAGGGGACATGATGCCTCACAATGCTGACACTTCCTTCCATGAGCGGCGTAAGACCTCAGGAGGGTGATTGGGCCCTAAAATAGATCTATTTTTAGTAACCTGTAAAAATTACCTGAAGTGGTTCTTCTATATGGCATTCTATCATGATTTCAAGGTCTGGTAACATGGGACCTTCTGGGGCAAGAAGCGAGTGTGCTTTGGTAAGCAGAGAAATTCTCTTTTCTAAAGAGACGAGATCCCGTTTAGCCCCAAAGTCTCACGAGAGAGTAGACCTCAAACCTGTTACTGTCCCTAGATGAAGTATTGCCCAGCCTGGGTCTCAGGCCAATGTAATTGTTTGAAAGGGGAATTTCATGTGGAGGAAGGGAGGGGAGAGGAGAGGAGGGGAGAGAAAGAAACAAACAATTCCCTTCTAGGTTAACTTTTTTTAAAAAACAGTGGCTGCTTGACAGTTTTGACTTGTTAGAATAAATCCCAGTGGAGGTGTATTAGTCTTATGGCCGGTACCATTTGACCATTAGGGGAATACGTTAAAAAAGGACAATCACCAGACTCCCCACAGCCAAACTGGATGTAAAAACATGCTGGAAACAATGAGGAGTCCAGTGGTACCTTAAAGACTAACAGATTTATTTGGGCATAAGCTGAAGTGGGTTTTTTTCCCCATGAAATCTTATGCCCAAATAAATCTGTAAGTCTTTAAGGTGTCACTGGACTCCTCGATGGTTTTGTGGATACAGACTAAGGCGGCTACCCCTCTGATGCTGGGAACCTGCCTCATCGCAAACTATGTATGAATCTAGTGCCAGGACAATCTCCTAAGGTTCATAATTCAGATGCTTCTCTGGTAACCAGAACTCTGGAGGATTCCACTTGGCTAAGGGACCTCCTGCCCCACACAGTCTGCCTCTACTTCATGCTTGGTGATGCCCTGTGGGGAAGGCTGGTGTATTACACAGCTCGTCCTCTCTTACAACCTCTACATTTCTTCCATCTTTTAAAGCACCCCATGTGTTATGTGTAGTCCTTATTTAGCTAAAAGAAGCCCAATGAGGTGATTTCTCAGGGGTTACATCTTTGTTTGTCCAGGCCCTGCGGCATTTTCACCAGTATAGAGCAGCGCTGTGATATGGGATCTCTAACAGGTCAAAATACTACAATGCTAGAGATTTCTTTGGGCACTTCATAAAATCCAGAGGCATCTTTTGAGTGCAGACACCACAAGAAAATACCGTGGAATCTGCAGCCGCTGGGAGTCAGTGTTATGAAACGATAAAAGCTGTTAAAAATGTCAGATTGCCTGTTTGGTTCTAGTGGTGGCAGATGCAGCGGAGCACAGAGGATGGGATGAGAAGGTAGAGATGGGCAGACTCAAACAGGCTGTGTTCCCCTCCCCCAGTGCAAGTTGTATTTCACGGGTCTATGTGACAAATATGCACAATGTGGGTGAAATTCTCTTCCCAGTATGAAACTATTGTCTATTTGTTCTGCGTGTGGCGCTCCCATTCATGTCAATAGCTGCTCCATGCATAGTAAGGGTTCTCAGTATGAAATTGAGAACCACTGTGTGATTCAGAGATGAGCATTTCGCCTCATAATGTGAAGAGAGACTTTTATGTGCTATTTATTGGAAGTTTAGCCTACACTGATGTTGAAACTATTCCAAAATTACCTAGTTACACAATCACGAGTCCCACTGAAATCCACAGGTATCATGTGTCTAGCCTTTGTGCAATGTCTTAGAATATTTACCATATGCCTGTGACTAGGGACAATGGCATCACCCCTCAGACACATACAGGGTAAAAAACATGGGATAAAAAAACCCAAAAACCAAAGGCAGGATTTTCAAAAGTCCCTAAATTATTTAGGAGCACAAGTCCCTTCGATTTTTAATAGGACTTGTGCTTCTAAATCACTTATGTCTGTTTGAAAATCCCATCCCAAAGCTACACATTTTAATGAATAATCCACATTTTTTATTTCATATGAAATGTAATCTCAAAACACGTCACCCAGGCAGAGCAAAGATTCTCTGCTGAGCAAGGCAGTATGATTTCCTGCCCTCACTTAGGCCAAATTCTGATGATAAACGCTCACACTCCAGTGTCTCAAGTGCTACGAAGGGAACTATTATTTTCTCTCTCTAGCTTATTTGCAAATAGTTTCCAATAATTTGGGGGAAAGAAACACACCCAGTTCCTTTACTGGCTCAATAATATGCTGAGACAAAGAGATGCAGTTTATTGGTCCATGAACTGGCCTTGGGAGCTCTTGATATCTAACACTTGCTCAGCAACTGACCTTTCCTGTGCATTGAATGATCCACTGAGGTCCAAATGTTCAGATTCTGGGAATTTTAAATCGGGCACCTAACTTCCTATCTAGATGTCTAACTAGCATCTGTCATGGCTTGTTCACTTTTTTAAATCTGTATTCTAAAAAAAAAAAGAGGAAAGACTCAAAACCAAACAAAACGTCCATTTAAAAATGAAATTATGAATTTTGTCCTCTCACCTCCTCCAATCCCTCAGCACTATCAGAAGACGACAGGAAGTCACTGTGACATGGATCTGTGGTACCAGAACTAAAACGGTTTCATAGTTTATGCATATGTGTGCGGGAGAGGACTGGGGCATAGTGGGAGTAGTAGTCAGCACTGGTGAGGTTGGAATTACTGTATATTTAGGTGCAGCCAAATTATATGGCCTGACTTATACCAGTAATCAGGTTATTTCTTAGAACAATTTCAAAGCAATATGATCAAGCTGTCACAGCTACTGTAAGAGTTACAGTAGGGTGAGGTGTGGAAAAACGAGGTTCCCAAAATGTCTCCGGCTGGGTGACAGAAAAGGACTGTTGGAATATGGCATTCTTTCGTTATTCCATACTTTCCCTCCTCAGTCACTAACAATAGAATCAGAAGATCTCAGGGTTTTCGACAGCACCCATCACAGTCGTATCTGAGCACTCTTATGATCCCAAGGTTATAGTTACTGGAATATGTTAAAATAACATCAGTAATTGTAACCTCACTGTAAATTATTTCCACCTCTCTGTCAGATAAAGCTCCTTAATCATATAATCAAAGACTGCGGAGGATGACTGAAAGGGATAACGTGTACCTGGAAGGAACAGGCAAAAAGAGCACCTGTGTCTAGCACCTGAAAAGGACCTTCACAAATGCCGACGCATCCGTTCAGGTCCAGGTCACGTTCCACTGCTCCTGTGTGGAACCCACCTGTTTGCCCAGACTAGCCCCTCCAGCGGAGAGGGTGCTGCCCCTTGTGGTGGCCCACCAGCACACGTTGCGTGCTGTTTCCAGCCAGTCACCCACTCACTGCAGCCATGAAAACTTAGTGGCGTTTGACCTTTTCAACTGATGGAAATGCCTGGGGTTTGGCTGAGCTGAGTTTAGATCCAGCCGAGGCATTTTGGATTCAGGATGACAATACAATATCAATTAAAATGACAGTGACAATGCTTTTCTTGTACAGCCCTTTAATACGAGCTGTAAGACATGGAAGAGCTTGGTGGTTTCTTTGTGGCTCGTTTCTCTCCTAGCCTCTGTATTTTCAACTAAGGGGACACGGTCCCCTGCCAGTAGATGCAGGCTATTTAAATGCTCCATTGGAGAGGGATTAAAGTTTATGCAAGGTCACTGGGGATGTGATAATTATAATCACAGGTTTTTGGCTCCACAATGACAGCCATTTGTTATTTTCGCTCGAGTAATTCCTGCAGCTTGGCGCTGTTGACAAGCGTGCACTGATTTACTGGCCCCCCCCAGGTCCCAAGGCAGTGTCCGCTCTGAAGTCTGACACCCCTGCGTGGCTCCTGCTGCTTTCAGTATCTTTTCTGCTGCGAGTTTCAATACAGTCTGAAAATTGGAGAAAAATATTGTGTTAGTTTATAATGGGATCAGAGGGAGAGATGTAGGGTTGCTGAGTTTTACTCCTGTGCAGCTTCCCCACCCCCACCTCTCCATCCAGAACTGATCATTTTACGGGGGGGAGGGTTAATAAGATACTGATATGGTTTGCTCTGTAAGATCATTTAAGCATTTTTAGAGGGGGGTGTCTTGAGTTTGGATGTTGAGATGGGCAGAAGCGAAGTTCAGGGGAAAAATTCCAGTCTTGCAGTAAACAAACAAATCCCCCCTCCTGTCTGTCTGTCTGTTCAGCTTCCTGTTCCTCCTTCTCGCTTTCTTTTGATTTATGTTGTGTTATTTTGTTTGTTTTTGCAATCAGAGGTAAGCGCATTTTAATATATATTAAATAGTGATAAATTGAGAATATCTGATGGCTTAGTGCCGATATGACATTCGTCTTTATGGGTGGGGAGATTGATAACTCATGAGTGGAGTGAAAAAAATCAAGCAAAATCACTTAATAGGAATCTTTTATGGAAGAACATTTTTCTTTTGTGCAGGCACTCACTGCCATGATAGCTGTTTATATTTTATTTGCCCACCTTACCTGTGCTCTCCCTAAGCCCCCATTTTCTTCACCTATTCCCTTCTTCCAACCCTGCAAAAACCTGGACCTTTTCCCATTGCTTTCAGCTCATCACTTTTCTCCATCCGTCCTTTGCTAATCCTGTTCTCCCCAATCCATCCATTCCTCACCTACAATTCTATCACTCTCTTTGCTTTTCTTGCACAACCTCACAGACATCTTGCCTCCTCTTACTGCCCACTCTATTCACCTGCATGCACGTGTTGACTCTGTGAAGGCCCAGTGGGGTCCAGACACAAGGATGCCAGGAGAGCTATGTGGAAAGCCCTGTTTAATACCTACTGAGCATGGAAATCCAATAATTCTAGTCAGCTACCTGTGAGAATGCTGGTAACATCCAGCCCCTGTTCTGGAGTGTCGCTGTCCCCTTCCCAGTACTGTTTTTTCATTCCTTTCCCTTCCAAGTGTAGTGAGTTGAACATGCGTTTGACCCCATTGGTTCCTTGACTTCTCCTCACCCCTTCAAGTCTTCTTGCACCTTCTTCCTTTTCACTTGACTTCTTCCCTTACCACAGCCTTTCATCATTGGTCTCACCTCCTTCCTCACTGCACACCCATCTACGCACACTTATGTTATCTCAGCTTTATATTCAGCCATTATAAACCACTTCCTCCTCAATGGAGCTTGCTGTCCTTGACACACTCAGAACTGCTCCCCTCCCCTCCCTCCCTTACAAAAGGGATCGCTCTCTGGGCTGTCCCAGAATAATCACTGTTCTGTGCTCAGCCTTTCGTACTCCAGCTCAGCTCAAGGGGAAAAGGTCTTCACGCATGATTCTCACCACCTCTCCCAGCACAATGGCAGTGACCGCGTTCTGCATTGCAGTGCTTTCACTGTAGTGAGAGTGCTGCCTTCTAAGTCATAAATGATCTCCTCCACAGCTCTTTTACTCTTGCCCTCCTTCTATATTGCTAGACATCTTTCAACGTTACTGATTATTATTCCAGCTCCTACCTCTCCAACTATCTTTCCCCCCTCTCCAACATCTCTACCTTTTTAAAGTTCTAGTGAAGGCCCTAAAATGTCTTCCCCAGACCCAACTATCAAGCCCCTCCAGGCTCTATCCCTTGCATTTTACCACATGTTTTCTCTCTCTGGCACATCTCATTGTTAGTATCCATCTTGGGATCTGACTTTGAGCTTCATTTCCCTTATTCTTTCAACTCTCTGCCCTCCATCTATCTGTAGGCCTGGGCTCTTTCTGCTTGTTACACTACAACTTCCAACTACTAAATGCTTCAGAGATGAAAGTTTTTGTGGTACAACATCCCAGTATTTCGGACTTCACTTTTTAGACCATGACATTGCTAACACGGCTAGAAGCCTTAGAATCACCCTTGAACTTGTATTTATTTTTTTCTCCCATCTCTCTCTTGTTTGTCATCTCGTCTCCAGGACACTGCCAACATTTTCCCTTACCTAAACTCTGCCTCTGTAGAAATCCTTTATTCATGTCTGTTGTTTCCCTGTCAGCTATTGCAATCTATGGTGTTATCTCTGCATCCCAGGGATCGATCCATTGGTTAAGGATTGGCCATAGCACTGGGTGCTCTGGCCTTTTCTCCCCATCACCTACCCTCAAAGAACTTTTAGTCTCAAACAGACAATGAAAGGATTATTATTTCTGCTCCCCCACCAAGAGATTAAGTGAGTTGCCTAAGGTAATATAGGAAAGTTGTGTCAGAGCCAGGAATTGAGCCCAGATTTCCTAAATCCCAGCTTGCTGCCTTAACCCTAACCCTGTTGTTCCTATCTAATGGCTGTTGCATCCATGTGTGGAAAATCTAACCCTCCTGGGATCTGAACCAAGGACCTTACTGCTTTTTGATGCCAAACTCTACCACTGCAGCAGCAGGAGTCTCCAATACCTTAATGCAGCACTAGTGCTTACCACGAGGAGGCAGGGCCACCTCACGATAGTGCAAAAGACCATTGTTTCAAGAATAATAACAAAGATAAAGTGCACGCATCACCCACGGATCCCAAGCACGTTATGAATAGTTAGTGAATAAATACTCACCACTGACCTCACAGGGACATTCTATCATCCATCTCTTTGGTAAAAAGGGCCATAAAGAGGTTAATGACAGTATTATGGTGAATGTCGTGATTCTGGGCCATTTGGGGCTTGCTGTCTCGTGAACAACCACAGATAGCTCGGGGATTCTGCCTGAGTTCCCTGTATCTCCCCTTTTTGGCTGCGGTGCTGCTTGTGTAGGTGTTGCCAGTAGTAGCCTGGCAGGCAGGGCCAGATTTGGGGGCAGGTGACCCAGGTAACCACCTGGGGTGCTGTGCTTGGGGGACGCTGGGCTCAGGGTGCTGTTTTTGTTGTTAGCATGAATAAATGCAGATTTACTAGCATGCAAATTTATCTTCTTATGTGACAGGGATAAATCATGCATGCAAATTGTGAATTTGTGAAATGGGCTACAAATGTAATAATTTAAAAAAAAAGGTATTCAAAGGTCTAACAAGTGTGTGTATGTGTGTGGGGGCCGGGGGGGAGGCACCGAAGATGCTCCTTGCCTGATGTGCCATTTGGTCTAGGGCCAGCCCTGCTGGCGCCCCTATGCACTCTGAGCGGGCCAGAGGAGGCACAGCACCTTGGAGCTGTTCCCTTCCTCAGCTCAGCAGCAACTGACCCGCAGCACCAGGGTCTGGGTAGGGGGGGATTTACAGAAGGAAGAGCCCGGGGCAGCCCCCTTCATCACAGACTGGAGGTAGCTGCCGGAGTTTGCCAGGTGGGGGAGCAGCAGCTGCTAGAGCCTGCTGGGGCAGGCTAAGGAGGCTGGAGACTGCAGGGCTGCTAGAGCTTGCAAGGGGAAGAGTTGGGGGCAGAGAGTGCTGGAGCTTGCATGTGGGAGGAGCGAAGGTGCAGGGAGGGCTGGGGCAGTCATGGAGTGGCATGCAGAAGAGGGCTCTGGGTAGCGGGACAGGGCTAGGGGGTGAGAAAAACAGGCAGCAGGTGCCCAGGGAAGCATATTTGGTTGCACAGTTTGTCTGAATTTATGGTTGAATGTTTAACCTGTAACTGACATGTCCATGTTGGGGGCAGGTAGAGAGAGTTAAAAAAAACAGGAGACTGACCAAAAAAGGTAGGGTGTGTGTGTAATCATGACTTTTAGGAAGTTGGCATGATTTTTGGGGTTCTGTCTTATGAGTTTTGAACTCTTGGCATAGGCAATATTGGTTAAGTGACTTACCCAACCTCTCACAAGGATTTTGCAGCAGAGCTGCAAGGATCCCAAAGAACTTTATAAATTGTACTGCCTTTAAAGGAATCCTATAATCCACCACTGACTTTCAGAGACACACAGCAGCCATTCACAAGAGTTTCTGATAGGAAGTGCAAGCAGTGCAGCTAGGTTTTCTCAGTATGGGTGTAGTGTTGACTCACTGAGTTTCAAATTAACATTTCTTACCATCCGAATGCGCAAAGCAAGCAGATCTGTGGCAGCAGAGGGGTCATGTTAACATTGTCTATGTTAACTTCTAGAGTGGCTGGTTCAAGTGGGTGAAGGATAATAACTTGTGAGGCGAGGACATTTGCGGGACCTTTCTGATCGTTTGGATTAGTATGTCCAAAGGGTGTGTAAGCCTAAAAGGTGACACTCCAATGAGTCGGAATCCCCAGGTGGTGCTGACGTTCTGGCACGTTCTTTTTAGGCTGAAAGTTCTCAGTCAACATTTGGTCGCAACGTGGTAGTGTCTACATACAACATGCAATTTTTCATATGAATCAAAGGTGCACGTGGGGATGTGGGTCTAGAACATTGGTCCTTCTGCTTTTAAAAAAAAAAAAAAAAAAGCACCACCGGCTTGTACAAGTTGAGCTAAAGCAGTTTGTAGGTAGTATTAACAAGCACTTTATCTATGATGAGGGCGCTAGAGGGCAACCCCACCCTCTGATTCATAGACACAGAGCCACTATGTTAGAGTACTGCATCTTCTCTTACATCATAAGCACAGATTATGGTCCTAAATTAAGCAATACCACCTGTTGCACCTAGCATGTCTTCCCAGCCTTCTTAGCCTGAAGCTTTCCACTTTCTGTTCTTGAGAACTTTCTTTCTTTCATGGCAGATTCTCCAGCCTTCACCATCGCTGGACAGACGCTTTTTGGAAGGCCAGCCCTTGGAACACGGCACTATGCTATCATGTTCTACTTCCATCCTAGATGTGGTGGCACTTGCGAAGTGATTCTGCAGCGCAATGTTCAGAGCTGTGTGATACAGTGTAGATGAAAGGTGCTATATAAATGTAAATTTCAATTCATTTCATTCATTCATTCAACAAGCTATCAGCACAGCCTTGTCATTTCAATTCTTCACGCTTTTCGCGGGTCTCCTCTGTCTCAATGAAAGTCTCATTTCCTTAGCCCACTGCCAAAGGCATCCAGGCTGTAACGGAGTCCACTGTAAATAAATATATAAATAAACGTCAAATGGAATGAGAGGAGAATTCCCCAAGAGGACCCTGGCCGCAGCCTCTGTGTGCATGTCCATCTGCTTCCTTAGCCACAATCCAGTCAAACAGGTAACGCCAATGCTTCTGCTACCTCTTGCACTTCATAGTTCCAAGTTTACTTTATATTAATGTGCAACTGTGCTGGCTGAGGAAGGAAAAGCCAAATCTCATAGAAAACTTCAAACCGCCTCAGTTTTTTTAAAAAAAACAGAACCATTTTCCAAAAATATTTGTCTGTGAATTTTTTTCAATATTTTTATCCAAATGGTTACCAAAAACTGGTGACTTAAACATTTCATCAACTGTATTGATAAAGATTTTGAAAAAGAAACGGTTAAAGACATGACATTTTTTGTGAAAAATTAAGTTTCAACAGTGTCTGCAATTTTTGGTGGGAGAAAAAGCATTTTTAGAAAAAAGTCATTTTGGGATGGAATTTTTTTTTTTCCAAAAAACTTCCAGCTATCCTAGAAAGGAGAAGCGACTTTGCTTTCAGTGTGCTGCTTGTGAGGTAGTTATAGATGTCTCCCATAGAATGTCACTGCTGGAGAATAATTAGTATGAGTGTGGTACTAAAGGTATTCCCCATGCTTAGAATAGGGCATACGTGTGTAAAGCAGGATACTTCCAAGTGATGATAAATATTGACATTTTAAAGGTGAACACTATAGTATGGAGGAAGTGCTAGCTCCCACCTAGCCACCTATCTGCAACTGAGCAGATATTTGTGTTGGGACTTCAATAATCGCTTCCCTCTGTTATGACTACTGTCCTGACCAAGTGTGGTAAATGATCCTTTCAGTTCTGACCTCCTTTAATCTTTTGTTCATCTTCAGAAGTGCTAGTTTCCTAGTCATTTCTCCTGGTGCAGCTCTAGATTCCTTCCACATTTATTCACTAAACTCTGAGAGAGGTACTTTTTGTCACATCGTAATCTATACACTGGTCCATTAACAAGCATCCTGTTTTCCAAACTCCATCATTTTGTCCACTATGCGTACATCATTTCCTGGGAAATTCATATTTGTTTTTTTGTGAATTCTGGTCCAAGAACAGCATTTGATTTTATTTTGCTCCAATGAAATGTCTGGCTTTTCTTCTAATAACATTTCCATGCCATCCCTTAGAGGAAAATACTCTTCTGTCTCCAGCACTGGACTCCTGTTCTTTATGAACTTGAAAACAATCTTATTTATCTTAACCTCTCATGTAATCTTCTTTACTGTCTCTTCCTTTGCTTTCTGTATTAATTTTTTTTCTTTACACTCTCTGAACTTCCTTCTGCAATCTTTCTCGTCCTCCTTTCTACCTAATGTTTTATGGCTCGCCTATGCCTCTTTCTTAACCTTAATTACTTTTTTGCACTTCCTACTCCTAGTATATTTATTGCTTGATAGCACACGTAAGCCTTAGCATATCTTCATTTATCTTTAAATGCATCTCATTTCCCTTTGGTTCATTTGGTAGTACTCTGCCTCTTACCCAGAAGCCTGTGAGGTCTAGACTTGCCCCAGTATTAAGTCTCTTGACTAGGGTTCAATGGTGCAGTTGATTTACAGTATTTTTAGGAGGAGTATTTACAGTATTTTTGTTTGTGAAGTGCCATATTCCAAATGGCCCATTCAATACAAGTCCCTTCTATACAACCCTGCTGGTTGCCTAGATGCCTATATATATATATATATATATATATATATATATATATATATATATAAGACTGTATTGCATTTCTTGAAAACAATAAGTAAACCATGTTTTTTGGCCAGTATTCTCTCTGAAAGTAAAATATATTTCCGAGTCAACAGCTGTTGCTGGCTCATGCATTTGATTATGTCACATGACCAATGTCCTGTGGTGTTGTATCCGGAGGGAGAATAGTTTTAGATTGGCATTTGATATTTTGTGGTGTGTGTCAAGGAAGTTGTTTTACTGGAACCAGTTTGCTAGCCCTTTTTCGTATGAGTTGCTTCAGAGGTGAAAAGCCTAATTCACTCACCCACTGTGCGACTTAGTCTTCCTTGTGCATGTCTGAAAATAGAATAAGCTTTGATGTTTTAAGAAGCAATGTGAGTATTAGATATATGGTATTTGCATTTGCTAATAGAGAGACTGATTCTGCTCTCTTTTGTACCAGTTTTACACCGATAATGCTCCATTGTTTTCTTTGTCGTTACCCCTGATTAACACCTGTGAGATCAGAGTCAAGACCAGTTCCTTTGGCGTTACCTGTGATTTACACCTGTAAGATCGGAGTCAAAAACCAGTTTAATCGTGGGCTGGGTTGTGATTTTAAGCACAGCCCTGAGTGCCAGGCAGCATGTAAGCAGCTCCATCCCAGCAGGCTTTGTGACTCGGACACCTCTCTGAGTTCCAGTTCTTTCTTTGCTTTTTCCTTGCTTCAGGGGCTTAGACAGTATTGCCAAATCCTCTGTCCAAAAGTCAAGAAACTGTTTTAAAAAGTCTGATTTTTAAGCCAGTCATACATTTTGGGTTCTTTTTATTTTCCTTGGGGTTTCTGAGCTCGTCTGATTCACTTCTCAATCTTTTCTCCACAACCATGGGTGTTAGAAGCTCTTTTTTTTTTTTTTTTTTTTTAAAAGAAATGCAACAGAACTGAGGTTCTCACATAATCACCTGACTCCAGGAACTGGGGCTTTAAGAAAAACTCTAAATATTGCAAGATTTGTGACAACATTGTGAGAGCCAGCAACAAAGAGGATAGAGCTTGGCTGTTCTCAATGGTGGCAGATGACGGAACAAGGAGCAGTGGTCTCAAGTTGCAGTGGGGGAGGTTTAGGTTGGATATTAGGAAACACGATTTCACTAGGAGGATGGTGAAACACTGGAATGGGTTACCGAAGGAGGTGGTAGAATCTCCTTCCTTAGAGGGTTTTAAGGCCCGGCCTGACAAAGCCCTGGCTGGCATGATTTAGTTGGTGTTGGTCCTGCTTTGAGCAGGGGATTGGACTAGATGACCTCCTGAGGTCTTTTCCAACTCTAATATTCTATGATTCTAACACCGGTAGTAACTTACTGCTAGCCTATACTGAGAGTAAGTCACTATTTTCTCTGTGCTGGCTCAGCTACT
Organism: Chelonia mydas; assembly: GCF_015237465.2. Lineage (NCBI taxonomy): Eukaryota > Metazoa > Chordata > Testudines > Cheloniidae > Chelonia > Chelonia mydas. The sequence continues at coordinate 125,314,132 of NC_057852.1, read as the reverse complement.
CTGGTCAGCGAGGAGTGGGGTGAAGACAATATTCTTTTCAGTTTCCACCTTCCTCTATTCACTTCTACACACCTACTTCAGGGGAGTAAGCAGACAAATAGTTCCACTTATCTCTGTACACCTGGACCCAACCTCTGTGTAGCACGCAAGGGGGGAGAGGGGTCTCTTCTTTTTACAAATTCAAAGTCTGAGTCAGAATTTAGCTCATATAGGGCCAGATTCTGCCACCCTCACACTGCTGAGTCTTTGCTGCACAGTTGGTTCCATTGAAATGATTGGGACTACCTGCATAATAGGGTAATACTCAGCATGCATAAGGGGGGCCCAAAGCAAGTAGCATGCAGAGATCATGTGCAGTGTATATTCCGATGTAACGGTCCAAATATGGGTATGTTGAAAAATTATACTGTACTTTAACTATCCTCAAAGCTAATTCTGTATTGTGGTCTGATAGGTAAATGTTTATCTGACAGAGTGAAATTAGAGGATTGTGGCATTTAAATATGCTGTCCACGTGTTATGTCTACATCAGAATTTTGTACTGCCTTTTGGGTGGGGGGGAAATGTGAATTTGGAGTGCTGGCAAAATAACAAAATTAGTGCCTAGAGAAGCCTATTGTTGTGGTGCTAGTGTAAACAATCCACAAAGAAAGCCATGAAAAATCTGATGAATATAATTTTAATTATGTTTTCTTATACTAAATTACACCAAAATTGCCTCTGATGATGTTCCCCATCAATTTAGTGGAAGATAACCGAAGGAAACAAAAATAAGAACGGACTTAGAAATCTACAGCTGATTCATAAATTGTCTGCTAAAGGCAATTTGCCCTTTTTGTTTGCTGCACTTGCCCAATTGCGCCTGAAACTAATTGCTCTTTTCCTAGCATTTTTTTCTCTTGTTTTTAAAAAAGCAAAAAAAAAAAAAGGCAAAAAATGCTCACAAATATAAAAGAGTGAATTGTAATCAGACCACCCTGCTAATTATCAGCCTCTTATCTAGGCATCTTGTTTAACACATGTGTAATTGCAAATGACAACACAAGCTCTAGGCTATGACCGGCAGAGGGTGGAACATTTCAGAGCACATAAAGCTCCAGCAGTGTCAAGGTCTTTTTCAGGTCAGATCCCTAGGAGCTGATCTAGTTCTGAGCTGAGGGTGATTCAAAGGTTAAGTCTTGTACCAAAGGGCTATTCTGGCCAGACACATAATTGGAATAACAAAGTCAATATATGTTGCTTGTTGTGGGACACAATCTTCATTTGATCTTTCACACGGCAGATTAATTAAGTGTTATCAATTAATGGCCTGGTAAAAGTGAACACCCTGTTAGTCAGTTTTCCAAATAGTGTCAAACACATGCAGGCCCTGAATAGCAAAATTACTTTCCAAGTGAGGGAGGAAAAAAGCAGGGGCATAGGTAACAATAAGTAACAAGATTTTAAAAGGTTTTCTGTATGTTATGTTCACTGTTATGGTTGGTTTTGACTTTGCCTCAAAGCACTCTGAGGTCTCCCAAAATCCTTGTGAAGACGGCAATGATTATGCTACAGTTGTGATCTAAATGTAACAAGGAACATCAAGCCTGTGCAACCTTCACACAAGCTGAAGAACATTTACTCACATGAGTAATGCTTTTGACTTCATTGAGACAACTTGTGTGAGTAAGTACTCATCGACATGAATAAGGGTTGCACAATTATTTCGGGAAAGTGAGGTTTCTGGTTTGGAAAGTGGTTTGCTGCAGAGTTTAAAAGGTCAGCTGGAGAAAATGTTTCCTTTGCAGAGACCATAAACTCTACAGGTTTAAGCATTTAAGGACTTCAGTGCTGAGACTTTTTTATGCAGAAATCTTTGTGCGCTAGAAGTCAAACTTCAGAGACATATCTGTCCTTTAGATGAGTAAAACTCTACTGGTAGATTAGACTTTGGATATTCAAGGATCCATTTTTTTCATGGATAATCTGAGGCACAGAATGGAGAAATGCCTTGCTCCTGTCTACATAGTGACAAATGGCAGGGGTGAGGTTAGAACTCAGTAGTCCTTGCTGCCAGTTCAATGCTCTGTTAAAGCACACTGGTTTCACAAGTATCCAGCATTCTTCCTTCTTATTTTAACTGCTTCACCTGGGTTTTGAGCTTCTTCAGAGGTGGAAACACAGATTCAAATTCCCTGCAAAAATGAATTTGAAGGGTAAATTGTTTGGTGGTGCCTGACCAAGCTATGTTTGTTCATTTCAGGGGTAATTCTTTAAAATATTTTGATAGCAGCATAGGAAAGAATAGAAATAAATTTCCGCACGGCTGGTGCAGGAGTTATGCCAGTGATACTATAATTTAGATCCAGGTTCTATACTGATGGACATGTTACACTGGTTCTATAGATCGAGCTAGCTTATAATGCAACTCTGTTTTTGTGTGAAATAGAATGTAGATCTCCAATTTGAATGCTTTGCAATGTGCACATAGGAGTTCCAGTTCTAATGAACCTCTGCTTAGAGCAAAGTTGTTTTAGGATAAAAAAAACAAAACCCCAAGGCCTAGAAAACTGGGATGTTCATTGTGTTTCTTTGTTAGTTCAAAGTGTCAGGAAATGTGTTTTGCAGATGCGGAGTCTGTGTGAATGATTAGTTAATATAATACGTGTGTTATGGTGCATGCAGCCGTTGGTTTTCTTAACTTGAGATTTCCTTGCATTGATTGGTTCTGGCACATAGGCAACCTAAACTGTAGTCCAGCTAGGGTTTTGGTTGATGGGATATATAATGAATGTAGAACTGTCTTCTCAACATCACTGAGCATTCTGCTTGTAGGTTTTATCCCTTTCCCTGAACCTTTGCCTGTCTTTGTCCTTTTAAATTGTTGTCAGCTCTTTTGGGGAAGGGACTGTGTTCCTATACATCTGAACCCTGGCACAGCAGGTCCCTGATTTCTGAGGGTGTTAAATAAAACAGATTTTCAGTGGTGGCGAGTGATTGGGGAGCCCCCATTTTGGGATGTTCAATTTGAGACATGTTAAAGTGGGCTGAAGTTCAGAGACAACCCTTTCAGCGCTTTCTGAAAAATCGTGCCCCTTTACGGTGACTCAAATGATGTGCCCCAAATCACTGGTGGCTCTTGAAAGTCTTGGCCAGTAATCTTGGGATGACTGCACTGGGAATCAGAAGGTGCCTAATTACAGGTCCTAAAGAACAGGAGAGAGTCTAACTCCTACTTGCCAACTTGGGGTTGAGTATTATTGGCTGGGCAATGTGAAAAACTTGCAAGACCTGTACCCTACCCATGCTGTTCTATGGGTAAAAAGAGCAATTCAGGACTGTCAAGCCAGCACATTTTGTCTGTGCTAAACTTATCTTTTAAAAATAATGAGAGAACTAAGTGTCAGAGAATCAGATTGAGGGGTCTGGTTTTTTGTTTTTGTTTTTTTATCATCACCTGGTGCATGTAACTCCCATTATCAGTGATGGAAATTATGAGCATGCATTGGTCAGAGAATAGACCCTAAAAATTTCAGGTATTAAAATCATTACCAGGTCAACTCTCAATAAATTGTTTGTCTAACCATTTCTGAGCTCTCTGTAACCACCCCGGGCACTGAGGAATGTGCGCTGTTTGCCAGAATATTCAAGATGTTGCTTGATGGGACACTTTGTAATAAAATTGCTTCTAAAAATGCATTTGCAAGTCGCAACCATATTTTTTAAATGGAACAATCTTCTGTGGTGGTGTTTTGTCTCTGTGATTAAGCGGCTGAGTTTGTGGCTTAACATAAGCAAAAGAAGCTGTTCCTGGAACCCTCACTTTTTAAAAAACATTTTGACATGTGATTTACTGAAGTTATCTGATGAATTTCAAAACAAATATATGTCTTCTTGCCTTCCTATAATACTAGGTGTAATAGCAGTGACTGTCCATGTATTTTCAAGTTGATAAGATGAAGAATATAGAATTTCTGCACCCTCCATTTTTTATTTGGCACAATAGGGTAATCATACATTTGCTGCAGCTTTCCCTTTGTGTCCTGTAACACTTACCGTTTACCCCTTTTCCCAGCTCTTTTGCTTTTTGTTTTGACAATTTCTATAAGACAAAAACTGTTAACAGCCAGATATTGCTCTCACTTCTGCAAACATCCAGCAGAGACCATTCAGTGTCAGGAGATTACATAGACATGTCATCAATCTGTCCTCTACGGCCCCATTGTGTGAATTCTTGAAGAGGAGTAGGAGAGAAATGAAGGAGATGGGTCACATCACAGGTGAGTATTTGAGGGCATATTTTGGTCACATGTTCATCTTAAAATAGTGACATGACCTACTGAGTGCATTATTTTTCAACGTCATGAATGTGATTTACCTGCAGAGGGCCAGACTCTGATATACTTACTTCCATCAAGTAGTACCTTGCTTCAAGACTGGTCTAATTGAAGTCAATGGAGCAACCAATGGAATAAGGGCAAGAGATACTGTGGTGGTGGTGTTGGTAGAGAAGCTGAGCTAGACCCTCCATTTGTGAAAATCTGTGTAGCTCCATTGAAATCAGTTGAGCTTATCACACACTGTCCCTTTTGTGAGGCGTTGTTCATATAAAACCAAATTGAAAACGTAGCAACTTTGAGATAAATGCATATAGGCAGCTTAAGGAGCATCCTCTAAATACAGGAGTATTTTGTCAGGGCTCCTAGAGTCTTGGATAGGTGTCCCTTTGCATATCGTAAACCAAAACAAATCAAATATTAGACAGCCACTTAATTTCAAATCTTAGGTCTGGCATATTTTAATGTATTATTCTGGGTGGAATCGAACAATCTAGTTCTAGTGGAAAATTAAATAAAGTTGCCCTTTTCATTTAACTGTGGAGATCTGAGCCCGGGGTGCTGGAACAATTTGTACAGTGGGGGTGCTGAGAGCCATTGAACCAAACTGTAAACCCTGTATATAATGGAAACCACTTCAAGCCAGGGGGTGCGGTAGCACTCCTAATTCCAGCCTCTATTTCTGAGCTTAGGTAACAAATCAAAAGCAACTAAAGAGTACTTCATTGGTTTTCTCCTACCTCTGTGCCTAGTCCTTTGATGCCACAGATGCATCACTCAGATGGCTCCCATAGCTCTCCTAGTGCAGGCTTCTGAGCTGCCCACAGATGTGTAAAATGCTATTTTTTCCCCTTTCCATTCACGTCAGATTTTATTGAGGCTCTTAAGTTCAGCCCCACAGGCCTTCTGGTGAAGCAACAAGAGTCTAAAGTTCGGTTTAGACCAGGGGTCGGCAACCTTTCAGAAGTGGTGTGCTGAGTCTTCATTTATTCACTTTAATTTAAGGTTTTGCATGCCAGTCATACATTTTAACATTTTTAGAAGGTCTCTTTCTATAATATAATATATAACTAAACTATTGTTATATGTAAAGTAAATAAGGTTTTAAAAATGTTTAAAGCTTCATTTAAAATTAAATTAAAATGCAGGACTCCCCCGCCCCCCCCCCCCGACTGGTGGCCAGGACCCGGGCAGTGTGAGTGCCACTGAAAATCAGCTCGTGTGCCATAGGTTGCCTACCCATGGTTTAGATGAAAATAATAACACTGCATTGCTATCTAATTTATGAACACCTGTGTAACTCTGTTATAGCAGGAGAGCATGGAGCAGTATAGTAGTTAGAAGATGTGCTGCATAATAAAAGTCCTAATGATGTTAAGGGTCTACTGTGTAAACACACAGGGCTTCCCCACATGAAATATGTTCTTCTGACTATCACTGCTACCCCACTCCATGGATATGTCCTCCATCACTGCAAGTCTCAATGCCATTTGCAAAGGGTTGCATGTGTGTATGTTACCTGTGAAGTGGATGGAGGGAAGGAAATTAAGTACTCAACAGTTATAATGGGCAGGGCCAAATGCTTTGATCAAGAGCTGGATGATTGATTTCCCTTCCTTCAAAGACACCCAGTGAGCCACACACTGCAGAAAACGTCCTCTCTAAAACTATCCGGAGAGCACGGCGATGGAATTTAGTTTTTGCTGGAGCTTGGGAACACACTCCTCTGGTTAACGGGAATGATGTTGCTATTGAAAAAGGCTTTGTGGGAAGTTCCCTAGCCCATCATCTAGAGACACTCTTGGAAAGAACAGGATGGATGGATCTTTGCCACCCGTCTGCCAGTGCTCGGTCTGCATTATGGGGATTTTTCATGGCTTGAAGTTGATGTGGCTGAGCATGTTCTAGGCAACTGCAAAGGCTTTTCTCTGTGATGGGCCATGAATTGTCGCTGGTGTGTGAAGTGCAGTTGTTTATATTTAGAGCCTGACCAAATTCATGACCATGAAAAATGCAGCATGGACTGTGAAATTTGGCTACTGAGGGGTGGGGCAGGTCTGGGAGTGCCCCAGCTGGGGGACTCCTACCATTGGCCAGGCTCCAGCTGCTAGTCTAAGCCCAGGCTGCGGAGGGACGGGACTTCCCCTTCTTCTATAGGGCCTGCTCTGAGTTGGGTCAGACTCACCTCTGGGAACCTCCCACGGCTGCAGGAAGCTCAGTGGCTGCTGGCTGGGACAGCCCCCGACTGGGGTGGGGAAGGTGCCAGGAAAACCCAGATGTGTGGTAATCCACCCCCCTATGCCCTGCAACCCTCACTTCTGTGCTGCTGCCTGGCACTGGCTTTAGAGATTGGCACCCGGCCAGCAGCCGCTGCTCTCCAGCTGCCCAGCTCTGAAGGCAGCGCTGCTGCCCAGCAGCACCACAGAAGTAGTTGTGGCAATCCCACCATCCCCCCTACAGTAGCCTTGTGACCCCACCTCCTTTTGGGCCAGGACCCCCACGGGTACAACACTGTGAAATTTCAGATGTAAACCTCTGAAATGGTGAAATTGACTATGTTTAAACATAATCATATGACCATGGAAATTGACCAAAATGGACTGTGAATTTGTCAGGTCCCTATTTACCTTACAGCAACACCTGGAGGACCCAAATGAGACTGGATCCTTATCATGCTAGGTGCTGAACATACACATAGTAAGAGAGAGTCATCCCTTCCCTAAAGACATCACAGTCTAAATAGACAAGACAAAGAGTGTGAAAAAAGAAAAAATCATATACCCATTTTACAGATGTGGAACTGAGGCATTGGGAGATTAAATAACTTTCCTAAGTCACACAGGAAGTCTGTGTCACAGCCAAGAATCTCCTGAATCCCAGTCCAGTGCTTTAACTGCAAGTCCAATCATCTTTCCATGTCAAATAGCTCTGCTCAAAGCACCTCCAGTCAATACAGCGCTGCTACTAGTGGAGTCGAACTGATGTAAAAGAGGCATATGCACAGATCCTGTGAGATGCTGACTGCTTTTTGATTATACTCCCCTCGTATTGCCTCAGAAAGAGGCTCTTTGCAGGATGAAGCTTTATGCTTCTCAGTTTCATGTCCTATAAATGGAGTATAATGTTGCCCTACCTCGCAGGGGTGATGGAAGCTTAGACCTGCCTGTGTTAAAGTTGCACAAGTTTAACTAAAGTTGTTTGTTATATTTAAATGATTAAACTGTTGCAAACCCGTATATGCGCATTCTTGAATAAATGTAAACCTGGCATCTATTTGCTTTAGCTAGGTTTCTTCCTGAAATAAGCTAAATGGATGTAAACCGGGCTTAAATCAATTTAAGAATGTCCACACAGCTTTGTGCTGGTTTGACTAATACGATTTAAAAACACACCTTTTGGTTAAACCAGTGCAACTTTTAATATAGACAAAGCCTTATTTAGACATTAGTTAACCATTTGAGAACCAGGGCTAAATTCTGCTTCCCCTTACATGTGCTGTGAGGCTCACTTGACTATTTATGTGAGTAGGGCAACCAGGATTTAGCCTTGTCCAATGAAAAGTGCTATATAAATTCAAAGTATTATTATTATTATTACTTTCCTTGTGACATATTTCTATGCGCTATAATCTTATCAGTACTTAAAAATTGTATGGCTTAGGTACTGGACTTTTTTAATTAATGGGAGAATGATCAAATATAGCAACAAGGGAATATAATCCTAAGTAAATGTATATTTATTCAGACTAATGACACAAACATCTCATTTAATTATGCATTCTATCTATGTAGGAGTCATTTAATTTTCTTTTACTTTGTTGTACTGTAAGGGGAGATGTAGCCAGTTTAATTGTGTCCCATTGATTTTTTTTTTTTTTTTTTTTTTTGCTTTTGTGAAATAAGCCTTGTTTGCCATAATGAAACTTTTGTTTTCTTCAGCCCTTCCATATTGTCTCCTTTTTAAAAAGTCACCATTTACTCTCTGAACCGAACAAAAACCTTTCCTTAAAAATGAGGAAAGCACAATGCCCTCTATTTCTGAAATCATTAGAATTGACTTTTAGACAATCAATGTGTTAAATGATGTAATTATCCAGTGGTCCTTTCCCCATTTAAACCAGTTTGAAAGTTAAAGGTTTGTTCTAGATCAATTCTGACCATTTTGTGTGCAAATTACACAACTGCCTCTTCCTTAACTTATCTCACAAATCCAATTGAATAGAGGCATGTCCGTTTCATAATGAGTAATTCTGAGTTTGCATACTAACTTGTTCGAAGTATAAGGATTTAAAAGGGAAAACCCAAAAAATGTAGCCGATTTAAGCATAATCCTGCTACTTTAGAAGTTAGTGGAAAACACCCATTTACCTCAGGGGAAGCATGCTCAGAACCTCTATTTTCCCTGTAGTGGTTTGTTTATTTATTTATTTATTTATTTATTTTATTCTCGTAGTAGAACACTGAGTCCTGTCACAACCTGGCCCTCTCATGCTCCAGTCTGTTGTGATTGGATCCAACCACTGAATACCATGTTCTTCAAAGCCCCCCGGCTCTGGGTCATTCAAGCACACTTCCAGATACAGAACCCATGTCTGACCCCCTTCCTGGACAGTGGGACTTTACTGTCTTTTTCTGTAGGGCCCAGAACCAGTGCCACAACCCTCCCAGTCCTTCAGTTGCTTAGACATGTTCCCACCAGAGTTCACATAGATGTTTCCCAGTTACATCCTTTTGGGAGAATGTGGCAGTGAAGCAAGGCACAAAGGCTTGGCAAAGGAATGTCTTATCCATGAACACTTTTACTCTTAACAGAGCACAAAAGACTTACAGATTTTGGAAAAACGACAATCTCCTGAACGCAACCTCCTGGTTTGGCCTCACCAACCCTGTGAGTTCTGGGTTTGGTTCAATTCCTGAGGCCAGGCAGCCTGTCTAGCCCTCTTGGCCTGGTCATCTTGCTTCTGGCAAAAGAGTGGCTTCATAGAATCATAGATTTGGGTTGGAAGAGTCCTCAAGAGGTCATCTAGTCCAACCCCCTGCTCAAAGCAGGACAAAACCCAAACTAAATCTTCCCAACCAGGGCTTTGTCAAGTTGGGTCTTAAAAATGTCTAAGGATGAAGATTCCACCACCTCCCTAGGTAACCCATTCCAGGGCTTCACCACCCTCCTCGTGAAATAATTTTTCCTAATACCCAACCTAGACCACCCCACTGCAACTTGAGACAATTGCTGCTGCTTCTATCATCTGCCACCACTGAGAACAGCCTAGCTCCATCCTCTTTGGAACCCCCATTCAGGTAGTTGAATATTTCTATCAAATCTCCCCTCACTCTTCTCTTCTGAAGACTGAATAAGCCCAGTTCCCTCAGCCTCTCCTCATAAGTCATGTGCCCCAGCCCCCTAATCATTTTCGTTGCCCTCCATTGGAGACTCTTCAATTTGTCCACATCCTTTCTATAGTGGGGGGTCCAACACTGGATGCAATACTCCAGATGTGGCCTCACCACAGGGCCGGCTCCAGGCACCAGTGTTCCAAGCAGGTGCTTGGGGCGGCACTGTGAAAGGAGAGGCAGTCCATGTGCTGTCAGGGCGGCTCTCGTCTTTCCGTGGCAGCGGCAAATCGGCGGCAGCTTTACTTTGCAGGCTGTGCCGCGGCGGCAATTCGGAAGCAGCTTTACTCTTCTGGCTGCTGCGACGGCAATTCGGCGGCAGCTTCTGTCTTCAGACGTCCTGCTTGGGGCGGCAAAAATGGTAGAGCCGGCCCTGCCTCACTAATGCCTAATAGAAGGGAATAATCACATCCCTCAATCTGCTGGCAATGCTCCTACTTATACAGCCCAAAATGCTGTTAGCCTTCTTGGCAACAAGGGCACACTGTTGACTGATATCTAGCTTCTCGTCCACTGTAATCCCTTTTCTGCAGAACTGCCGCTTAGCCAGTTAGTCCCCAACCTGTAGCGGTGCCTGGGATTCTTCCGTCCTAAGTGCAGGACTCTGCACTTGTCCTTGTTGAACCTCCTCAGATTTCTTTTGGCCCAATCCTCCAATTTGTCTAGGGCCCTCTGTATCCTATCCCTACCCTCCAGCATATCTACCTTTCCCCCCCATTTTAGTGTCATCAGGAAACTTGCTGAGGGTGCAATTCATCCCATCATCCAGATAATTAATTAAGATGTTGAACAAAATTGGCCCAAGGACTGACCCCTGGGGCACTCCTCTTGACACCGGCTGCCAACTAGACATCAAGCCATTGATCACTACCCATTGAGCCTGATGATCTATCCACCTTATAGTCCTTTCATCCAATCTATACTTTTTTAACTTGCCAGCAAGTTAAACTGTGGGAGAAAGTATCAAAAGCTTTGCTAAAGTCAAGATATATCATGTCCACTGCTTTCCCCATATCCACACAGCCAGTTATCTCATCATAGAAGGCAATCAGGTTGGTCAGGCATGACTTGCCCTTGGTGAATCCATGTTGATTGTTCCTGATCATTTTCCTCCTCCAAGTGCTTCAAAGTGGATTCCTTGAGGATCTGCTCCATGACTTTTCTGGGGACTGAGGTGAGGCTGACCGGTCTGTTCCCCGGATTCTCCAACTTCCCTTTTTTTAAAGATGGGCACTATATATGCCTTTTTCCAATCGTCTGGGACCTCCCCCGATGAGCTTACCTTGCTTGGAGAAGTACCCATTTTAAAGCTGACTCTGTCCTGTGTTTCCCCAGGTGCTGCAAGGTGTGGGAGGTCCTGGCTGTAGCCCCCAGCCCTGCCCTGCCAGCTTCTGTATAGAGAAACAAAGTCAATGACCTTTCTGGTAGGAAGCTCACTCGGGAAGTATTGTTCAGTTCGATGGCCCTTGATCCCTCTATCACAGATTTTAAAACATAGTCTGTTCACTGACTGTCAAGCCTGTGCTACAAAATGGATGCTGGAACACACACAGAAAGCTACCATCATAAATGTCATTCACAAAACAAAATGGAGTTCATAATCTGATACAGACTTATCCCCCAAACTGTCTCGAATGCAGTCTGGTACTCCCTTGCTCAGGCATTTCTTATCTATCAGCTGGGTTTTACTGCCTTAGCCAGATAGCACGATCCAGTAGATAGCACACGAGAGTGGAAATCAGTGAGACCTAGGTTCTTATCTTGTCTATGCCACTGATAGTCTGTCTAACCTTGCGCTAGTCACTTAAACTCCTTGTGCCTCTGTTTCCCTTTTGTCTGTCTTGTCTATTGAGAGTGTCAGCTCTTTGGGCAGGGACTGGCCTAGCATCGTCGGGTCCTGATCTAGGTTGGGACTGCTACTGTACATGTGATATTAAGAATAGTGTTGCCACTTTTTGACTTGAGCACTTAGTCAAATTTTGGGGCCCTGGAGATGTTCTAGTTGGGATTAGAAATTGGTCATAGTTGGGTATTTCTTTGTAGTTTTTTTAATTTACAAAGAATGTACAAAGTCCTGTGTCTGCACATGCAGAATCAAAACCAAAAGCTTATTATCTTATAGCTCAAAGCCTCTTTAGCTAACAGAGCCAAAGGCCCTCTCTCCAGCTTTTCCCAGGGTCATGCCATGCTCACAGGCTTCTGCTTGGTTCTCTTGTTTTTCCCTTTGCTGTTCTGTCTGTTCTCTATTTTCAGTTTGTGTCTTCTGTCCCACACCCAGCTGGTTGCAATACCCAGTGGAACTGTGTGCTCACATGCTGAAAATTTCTGGGCTGACTCTGAGAACACAAGAACTAGGGGTCACCAAATGACATTAATATGCAGCAGGTTTAAAACAAACTAAATGAAGTATTTCTTCACACAACGCATAGTCAACCTATCAAACTCTTTTCCAGAGGATGTTGTGAAGGCCAAGACTATAACAGGGTTCAAAAAAGAACTAGGTAAATTCATAGAGGATAGGTCCATCAATGGCTATTAGCCAGGATGGACAGGGATGGTGTCCCTCACCTCTGTTTGCCAGAAGCTGTGAATGGGTGACAGGGAATGGCTCACTGTTCTGTTCATTCCCTCTAGAGCACCTGGCATTGGCCACTGTCAGAAGGCAGGATACCGGGCTAGATGGACCTTTGATCTGACCCAGTATGGCTGTTCTTACGTTCTGATCACTCGATTAGGCTTTTTTTTTTTTTTTTTTTTTAGGTATGGCCCCTTAACTATCTCTTATAACTATCTGAAGTGGAGGACTCATTCACACAGCAGACTGAATGGGTTAACTCAGCCCATAGCCAGGTTTCACCCAGCTCATAACAGTATTATAACTAAGGTTAAGATTTTGTCACTGTTATTTTTGGTAAAAGTCACGGACAGGTTGTGGGCAATAAAGAAAAATTCATGGGAGCCATGACCTGTCAGACTTTTACTAAAAATAAGGGGGGAGTAGAATGACAGCTGGAGCCCCAGGGCGGGGACTGACAGCCCAGTTGCACCACCACCGGGGGCACAGCCTTGGCTCCAGCCCCTGCTGCAGCCATTGGGTGGGGGAGGATATATAGCCTTGGTCAAAGCCACGGGGTGGGGGCACACAGCTCTGGCTCTGCCTCTGGCTCTGGCCCCAGCCAAAGCTGTGGGGGGTGGAAGGGAGCACAGCTCCGGCACTGGCTGAAGCTGTGGGGAGCATGGGAGGGGGCACAGAGCCCTGGCTCCAGTCAAAGCCACAGATTGAGGCTGTGTTTTATTGTTATTTAAATACAACTAAACAGCTATTTAAACGCAGAAGTCAAGTGACTCATTTATCTGTTGAATGAGGGAATGTTAAAATTACATATTTAGACACATGTACAAAAGTAGAGCAATGCAAAAGTGAAGGTTCATAGTAACATTACTTGTTGACACTGCACATACACAGTATTCTTGATTTACTAGACCAGATCATGCAGACTAATCCATATAGATGGATGCCTCTGCCCACCTGAAGCCTTACTGACTTCAATGTGGCTCCCACGTACCTGGATCAGCTTCAGGATCAGGGTCTATACTATGTACAGTGTATCTAAATGCACATGCTAGGCACAAGGTGGCCAAGCTAATATTACAATGAGAACCTCAGCTTTTGTATTTCTTGATTGATTGTTTTTGTGTACACACTTTAAATGTTACTTAAAATTGCAATAATGTCATTTCCCCACCTTTAATAGCTATATGTATTATATTTCTCCCCCTTAATGGGCTACTTACTTTGCAGTTTGGGACACAAAAGTACATTTTAAAATCAATTATAGAATTACATATGTAGTCATAACAGAGCACAGAGCTAATAGTCTTTGGGTCAGGACTATCACCTTCTCATAATGCAGGTTTCATTAGGGTAAGGTCTATTATTGCAAAGAATTACAGAAATAATGGGGGTGGGTGTATTCAGCAAGAAATAACAAATGAGGGTCTTTTCTAGATAAGAAAAGCTGTTTTCTGGCTGCAGTGTGATAGCAGGTCCCCATAGTGTATGTAAATTAATAGGGTCAACTTCCCCTGGTGTATGCCATGCACCTTGTACAAGAATTAATTTTCGTACCATTCTGGAGGATGGCAGGAGGAGGGCTTCCAATTATCACTCATCATTGGATACAACTACACTTTCTTGCATAGTCAAGTGTATAAAAATAGCATAAGAAGACATTCTCCATACGTGTAAAATGGGCTAAACACCTTTATAATACAACTCATACTAGTCCTTATTTATTTAATTTACTCGTATGTGTATCGTCGACAACATGTAACAGAGGCTCCAGGTTTGTGTATGTAGAGTCGCTTTTGTCTAGTATCTTTATTGAGGATAACTGCAAAGAATGTGCTGCATTAGTATCATGTGTAGTACATGTGTAGCACCACCAAGGAATCTCAAAGTGCTTTATAAACCATAACTAATGTGGCCTCAGAACACCCTGTGCTGTTATATCATCCTCGTTTTCAGATGGGACAACTGAGGTTTACAGCGGTTGAGGGGTGGGATTTTCAAAGGCATCTAAGCACCAGATTTCTAAAGGTCTTTAGGTGCCTAAAGGAGATAGGTGCCTAGTGGGATTTTGACTTACATTCTAATGGGAGTTAGGCACTAGGCATTTTTGAAAATCCCACAGGGTACCTAAGTACCTTTTAAAAATCTGGCCCTAAGTGACTTTGGAACACACATCCCACTGAAAGCCGATGGGACTTGTGTTCCTAAGTCATTTAGGTGATTTTGACAACCCTATCCTCAATGTCTTGCCCAAACCACAGCATGGTAGAGCCAGGAATACAACCTAGACCTGCTAACTTCCAGTCATGTCTTCTGACAGCCATTCTACCATTCCTGTTGGTGCCCTACTGTTGTCCCCCTGGCCCTTATCTGTTCCACCCACCCCCAATTCTGCCCTGTCACCACCTCCTTTCCCTTCCCCACACTCCTGCCACTGTTCCAACCGCCTGGCTCCTGCTTCTAGCCCCATTGCTGGCTAGGCAATGAACAGAGATGTTTCAAAATTTTATATATTTGCCAGATTTGAGCTGTTTTTTATGAGGATGGCAACATGCACATGCTGCTGACACCAGGATGGTATTGGAACTCCCTGCCAAATTTCATATCCTGGCTTAATGAAATAGTTGAAAGAATTTATTTTTAACACCGACAAAGCAAGGTATTTTTCTCTATTCTTCTTGCTCATAGCTTAACCATTTTAGATGAAATTTAAAAAAAATTAGCCTTACAAAGACATCCAGCGTGGAAAATTTCAGTCAGAATAATTATGTTTGGCAAAGTTATAAGCAACTGAAAACATGTTCTTATAATGAAAAGTGTTTGGCAACTTTAACTATAGGCAGTGCTACTTACACAATTGCTATACAGTATATCTGTATCATATTGCTACCCAATATATTGCTCTAGCTACCCATATTGAAGGTAGAAAGAATAAATCATAGTAATGTGTATGTTGCCCTAATATATAGTACTTTACAGCCACTAAAAAGTATACTCCCTGTGTGACGGTTCTTGGGGTACCAAGGACTGAGAGTTATCCTATTCCCCCCTGCCTCTAGCAAGAGGAGTCTTGCCCATTGCAGACTTCAAAAAAATTTTTTTTTTTTTTTAGTGAAAGTGGATTTAGTAATGTAGCTTTATACCTGTGTGGGTTTGGCTCTGGTGGCTACAGTCTCAAATTCAAGAGAGTGAAAGTCACCTCTCTGACTTGTTTCAGATCTAGAGCCTCCAAGAACCCATGAAGACCAAGGAAAGTAACACATACATTCACAAGAACAACATCTAATATCCTTTATCAATTTTATTACAGTTACCAACAAAGTTATGATTATCCAAGCCTATATAAATCCTACATCTATCTACGCACAAATTATAGCTATAGTCATACTCACCTCTTCCTAGATAGTCTTAGGATCTGA
Source organism: Chelonia mydas (assembly GCF_015237465.2). NCBI lineage: Eukaryota > Metazoa > Chordata > Testudines > Cheloniidae > Chelonia > Chelonia mydas. The sequence continues at coordinate 125,298,435 of NC_057852.1, read as the reverse complement.
TCCTGGCACCAACTTTTATAATGTGATTCTGACCATACCGCATATCTTGCACATGTGCATGAAGGTGTCAACCCTCTTTTTCCTTATTTGTATTGTGCCCCCCCAAGAATATTGGGGTCCCCCATTTTCCATAGGTTGTGTATCGTTCCTTTTATTCTCGTTAGCATTGATGCACAACCTGTATCCTGTGGTTAAGGCACGTGCTAGGAAAAATGTGCCTCAAGGGCATTTTGTGATCTAAAATGAATATTATGGGTAGTTTTTCACAATACTACCTCTCGGTACATCTTTTCCTGTAATCTTGTGGCATCGGGTTATCCTTCGGTCACTTACTTATGTCAAGCATTTCTTAACTCTAAGGCTTAGTATGGCTAAGTTAAAATCATACAGGCCTCCACCTGTAGGCCTTGCGTTTCAGCCCTATTTACTTAGCTATATGAACTAGGATCTACACGTACCAATAGACTACCTTTCCTATCTAATAAAGTAGGGTTCCCCCAAATTCAGTCGCTTGCCAAGCTGGCTGGCTTCCCGGGAACCACGGTCCAAACTTGAATGAAAAAGAACCCACCTCAGCAAGATCTCTTCTCAGTGAATAGATGTAGAATGTCTGTCTCCACCCTATGTTATACTGAATCAGTCTTTCATCTTTATTCACAGACAGAGGATTTCCCTGTCTGTTAGAACATTCCTTTTTACCTCCAAGTGGTGTCAGTTGTTTGCAATTGTCTTTGATAATTTTCTGTTGACTGCTCTGGGACGGATCAAAGGCAGACAATTGAACCAAGGAGGGGTGATTCCCTTCCACTTGAATGATCCAACAGTGCACACATGATTCCCTGGTGACTTTTACTCCTAGACCATAAGACAGTTTTCCATAGAATTACCTTATTTCTTAAATATTACCCATACAGCCAGCTCAATGATTATGAGTATTGATAAGTTACAAGCAGAGATCTCTCATGTTACCCTTCATGGATAAATACCATTAAAGTGATTGTACTAGATGTAGTAAGTTTGTCAGGTCTGACACAGGAGTTGCTTGTAAAGAAGAGTGATCCCTTGGCCTGTTGGCACCCTCTGTGTCACACCCTACTCTGAAGAGTTTACTGCCTAAGCCCCCAGTTTAGCAAGGTACTTAAGCACATTACTAATTTTAAGCATATTCTTGAACTCTCATGGACTTCAATAAGGGGTACTTACATGCTTAAAGTTACACATATGTAAGTACTTTGAAGAATTTGAGCCTAAATTAGTAATTCTAATTTTCCCTTCAATGAGATGCTCTGGAGTTGAAATACAACGGTATAACTAAGGACAGATAGTTAAATGAAATTTAATAAAGCAACTCCAGTGGATCAGATAAATGCTCATCAAAATTCTATGCCCAGGCAAAATTTAAGATACCCCAGGCTTTCTATAGGTCTTTTCAACTGCTAAGAATTTAAAGATGGAGATACTAAATGCCTCCTTAAATATAACTGCTGTAAAGATAGCTAAATACAGCATTCAGAAATCTTAATGTAACTTCATCCAAGCATCTTTTTATAACACCCTAAAATACTTTGCAACACAGAGTCAAGGTTTTCTTGTTAAACCCTCTTATGAAGAAAGTTAATTTCACTCTAAAGTCAGAGACCTTACCTACCGTACTGCATTACCAGACCTCTGACAGGCCTATTCAGCTAGGCCCTGCTGATATGTTGTGAAGATTTGAAAGTAAAGAATTGCAAGAAGTGCAATTTAATCCCAAAGTCATTACCTAAATGCTGAGATAGGATAGGGATTACCACCAATGTAAATGAGATATGAGACAGCCAATGGATTAGGAGACCCTTTCTTTAGGATGACTTCAGCAAATAGGTTAAGATAAGGAAATCTTTGTAATTACATGGAGCTACACTGGTCAATTCTGACTTTTAAATACCAGAGAGCTGGAGAAAAGGGAGGGGGGGTGAAGCCCTACATATGTTATTCTGTGCAATATTAAGTAATTCCTTTTTAATTCTACACAATCAATAGAAGAACATCATGCCAAATGAAAAGATGAGGGCTGACTACATGTCCTTTTGTGAGTGGTATCATTCCATCATTTTTGGTAATATCATTTCCAAATTAAATTTTATGGTCTATTACATACTAGCTCAAACACTTTTCTAATGGAATCTTAAATGGAACTGACTTGCTTTGCGTGGGGTTTGTCTCTCAGTTAAGATGTTATTTAGTTCTAATTATCAGATAATGAACTCAGGAAATTTAATTTTTAATATTTATATGTCAAAAGTCCATTGTACTTTCGTTAAAGACTTTAAATTAAAAATTAACATGGACAGAATACTAATTCAATATTTTCCCTATCTATGAGAATGAGAAATGAGTTACATATGTCTGAGATTAACTGTTACAATGTGGACTGTTTACTTAGCAATTTAATTTAGTCTTTATAAATAAATCACAAGTAAGAAGGAGGAACTCAAGAAGCTCTAAGTATACAAGCTAGAAGAACATCATATCTTTATATGTATCTTCTTACATACATATCTATGGCACATAACATAAATGTGTATATATATTTATGGTACACATATATGCACATACATACTCTATAGTTTTCCTTGATCACAGTAGTCTTTTCTTTTCCAGTGTTTCCTCTACTTTCACGTTATCTCCTTACCTAATTTCATTTGCAGATGGTAACTGCAAATGGTCTATTTGCAGAAGCAAAATGGAGCAGCGAACTGCACAGAGGCTAACAGAGGGAGTTTGCCTGGGATCTGCCTGAGAGGAGGTACGCTAAGGGCTGCATTAAGGAGGCTGTGTTGGCGAGTATCTGAGTGTCTGTTGTGGGGACAGTTTGACCCTGTGCTTGATTGGTTGTTTGAAAAGTGTGAATTGGGAGTGCTTTGTTCCAGGTGAGCCTTGAGTGGGCCTGACTGTTATAAAAAGCCAGTCAGCTGCAAACCAGCTGAGCAGCGAACAGCAGAGAGGCTAACAGAGGGAGTTTGCCTGGGAGTTCGCCCGGGGAGAGCCCACTGAGGCTTACATCTTGCCGGCTTCTCTGAGTAGTTACTACAACTCCTGAGGAAGCTTGTAGAAGGAGGGTAATATGAATGGGGAGTGTTCAGCTGTTGTGACCTGCACTGGATGTGCCATGTTTGTCTTTCTTCCACAGGACAGAAGCGACTTTGTCAATACAAAATGCAAGTTGGTCTCCATATTGGAAGAGAAGGTTCAAGGTCTGGAGCAACAGGTATCGACCCTGCGTTGCATAAGAGAAACTGAAGATTTCCTGGACAGACGTCAGGATATGCTTCTAAGGACAACGTTCTGAAGATTCAGAGCAGGCTGCACTGCGGGGACAGGAGGACGGTGAAGAAATTTGGCAGCATGTGACCTCCAGAAGAAGAAAGGGGAGCGTCCATGTACCAGCAATGCAGATACAGATAAGTAACCGTTTTCATGTTCTCTCCACAGGTACTAATGCGGAGAGTGGACTAGATGATACATCTGAGGGAAGGGAACAGAAGGAGACTCCGCCAATTGGAAGGCATGAGATGCCCTGTCCTAGGGTTGGGGTTCCACGACCACCGCTTCCAAGAGAAGGAGGCGGGTGGTGGTGGTTGGGGACTCTCTCCTCAGGGAGACTGAGTCATCTATCTGCCGCCCCAACAGGGAAAACCGAGAAGTCTGCTGCTTGCCAGGAGCTAGGATTCACGATGTGACGGAGAGTCTGCTGAGACTCATCAAGCCCTCGGATCGCTACCCCTTCCTGCTTCTCCACGTGTGCACCAATGATACTGCCAAGAATGACCTTGAGTGGATCACTGCAGACTATGTGGCTCTGGGAAGAAGGATAAAGGAGTATGAGGCGCAAGTGGTGTTCTCGTCCATCCTCCCTGTGGAAGGAAAAGGCCTGGGTAGAGACCGTCAAATTGTGGAAGTCAACAAATGGCTATGCGGGTGGTGTTGGAGAGAAGGCTTTGGATTCTTTGACCATGGGATGGTGTTCCAAGAAGGAGGAGTGCTAGGCAGAGACGGGCTCCACCTAACAGAGAGAGGGAAGAGCATCTTCGCAAGCAGGCTGGCTAACCTAGTGAGGAGGGCTTTAAACTTGGTTCATGGGGGGAAGGAGACCAAAGCCCTGAGATAAGGGGGGAAGTGGGATGCCAGGAGGAAGCACGAGCAGGAGCACGCGAGAGGGGAGGGCTCCTGCCTCATACTGAGAAAGAGGGACGATCAGCGAGTTATCTCAAGTCCCTATACACAAATGCAAGAAGCCTGGAAAACAAGCAGGGAGAACTGGAAGTCCTGGCAAAGTCAAGGAATTATGATGTGATTCGAATAACAGAGACTTGGTGGGATAACTCGCATGACTGGAGTACTGTCATAGGTGGATATAAACTGGTCAGGAAGGACAGGCAGGGCAGAAAGGGTGGGGGAGTTGCACTGTATGTAAGGGAGCAGAATGACTGCTCAGAGCTCAAGTATGAAACTGCAGAAAAACCTGAGTCTCTGGATTAAGTTTAGAAGTGTGAGCAACAAGGGTGATATCGTGGTGGGAGTCTGCTATAGACCACCGGACCAGGGGGATGAGGTGGACAAGGCTTTCTTCCGGCAATCAATGGAAGTTACTAGATCGCAGGCCCTGGTTCTCATGGGAGACTTCAATCACCCTGATATCTGCTGGGAGAGCAATACAGTGGTGCACAGATAATCCAGGAAGTTTTTGGAAACTGTAGGGGACAATTTCCTGGTGCAAGTGCTGGAGGAACCAACAAGGGGCAGAGCTCTTCTTGACCTGCTGCTCACAAACCAGGAAGAATTAGTCAGGGAAGCAAAAGTGGATGGGAACCTGGGAGACAGTGACCATGAGATGGCCGAGTTCAGGATCCTGACACAAGGAAGAAAGGAGCGCAGCAGAATACAGACCCTGGACTTCAGAAAAGCAGACTTTGACTCCCTCAGGGAACTGATGGGAAGGATCCCCTGGGAGAATAACATGAGGGGGAAAGGAGTCTAGGAGAGCTGGCTGTATTTTAAAGAATCCTTATTGAGGTTACAGGGACAAACCATCCCGATGTGTAGAAAGAATAGTAAATATGGCAGGCGACCAGCTTGGCTTAACAGTGAAATCCTTGCTGATCTTAAACACAAAAAAGAAGCTTACAAGAAGTGGAAGATTGGACAAATGACCAGGGAAGTGTATAAAAATATTGCTCATGCATGCAGGAGTGACATCAGGAAGGCCAAATCACACCTGGAGGTGCAGCTAGCAAGAGGTGTTAAGAGTAACAAGAAGGGTTTCTTCAGGTATGTTAGCAACAAGAAGAAAGTCAAGGAAAGTGTGGGCCCCTTACTGAATGAGGAAGGCAACCTAATGACAGAGGATGTGGAAAAAGCTAATGTACTCAATGCTTTTTTTGCCTCTGTCTTCACGAACAAGGTCAGCTCCCAGAGTACTGCACTGGGCAGTACAGCATGGGGAGGAGGTGATCAGCCCTCTGTGGAGAAAGAAGTGGTTTGGGACTAGTTAGAAAAGCTGGATGAGCACAAGTCCATGGGGCCGGATGCGCTGCATCCGAGAGTGCTAAAGGAGTTGGCGGATGTGATTGCAGAGCCGTTGGCCATTATCTTTGAAAACTCATGGCGATCGGGGGAAGTCCCGGAAGACTGGAAAATGGCACTACATTAGCCTATCTTTAAAAAAGGGAAGAAGGAGGATCTTGGGAACTACAGGCCAGTCAGCCTCACCTCAGTCCCTGGAAAAATCATGGAGCAGGTCCTCAAGGAATCAATTCTGAAGCACTTAGACGAGAGGAAAGTGATCAGGAACAGTCAGCATGGATTCACCAAGGGCAAGTCATGCCTGACTAATCTAATTGCCTTCTATGACGAGATAACTGGCTCTGTGGATGAGGGGAAAGCAGGGGACGTGGTATTCCTTGACTTTAGCAAAGCTTTTGACACCGTCTCCCACAGTATTCTTGTCAGCAAGTTAAAGAAGTATGGGCTGGATGGATGCACTACAAGGTGGATAGAAAGCTAGCTAGATTGTTGGGCTCAACAGGTAGTGATCAATGGCTCCATGTCTAGTTGACAGCCGGTATCAAGTGGAGTGCCCCAAGGGTCGGTCCTGGGGCCGGTTTTGTTCAATATCTTCATAAATGATCTGGAGGATGGTGTGGATTGCACCCTCAGCAAGTCTGCAGATGACACTAAACTGGGAAGAGAGGTAGATACGCTGGAGGGTAGGGATAGGATACAGAGGGCCCTAGACAAATTAGAGGATTGGGCCAAAAGAAATCTGATGAGGTTCAACAAGGACAAGTGCAGAGTCCTGCACTTAGGACGGAAGAATCCCATGCACCGCTACAGACTAGGGACCGAATGGCTCAGCAGCAGTTCTGCAGAAAAGGACCTAGGGGTTACAGCGGACGAGAAACTGTTGTGTGCCCTTGTTGCCAAGAAGGCCAATGGCATTTTGGGATGTATAAGTAGGGGAATTGCCAGCAGATCAAGGGACGTGATTGTTCCCCTCTATTCGACATTGGTGAGGCCTCATCTGGAGTACTGTGTCCAGTTTTAGGCCCCACACTACAAGAAGGATGTGGAAAAATTGGAAACCGTCCAGCGGAGGACAACAAAAATGATTAGGGGACTGGAACACATAACTTATGAGGAGAGGCTGAGGGAACTGGGATTGTTTAGTCTGCAGAAGAGAAGAATGAGGGGGGATTTGATAGCTGCTTTCAACTACCTGAAAGGGGGTTCCAAAGAGGATGGATCTAGACTGTTCTCAGTGGTAGCAGATGATAGAACGAGGAGTAACGGTCTCACGTTGCAGTGGGGGAGGTTTAGGTTGCATATTAGGAAAAACTTTTTCAGTAGGAGGGTGGTGAAACACTGGAATGCGTTACCTAGGGAGGTGGTGGAATCTCCTTCGTTAGAGTTTAAGGTGAGGCTTGACAAAGCCCTGGCTGGGATGATTTAGTTGGGGATTGGTCCTGCTTTGAGCAGGGGGTTGGACTAGATGACCTCCGGAGGTCCCTTCGAACCCTGATAGTCTATGATTCCTTCCATTGCAATTTCTTACTGCCCCAGTCAGATGTAGAAAGGGCACGTTAGAGTGTATCAAGCCCTTTTAAGGCCCCTGCTGGAGGTGTCATGGTCCTACCACACTGTGCCCCAGAAAAAGAGCTCTGAGGGTGAGTCCTCTAGGCCTGCCTAGGTTGGCTACAGGGAAGCAGCCAATCGGAGACCAGCAGACTCAGTTAAAAGGAGCTGCAGGGCCTGAGAAGGTCAATTCCCGGCTGGGACCAGAAGGGTGAGGAATATCTGGAAGACTGAAACTGTCCAGGCAAAGAGGCCTGGGAGCGGCCCTGCTTAAGCAAGGAACAGATGGAGATAATCCAACAACTGTAACCCTAAAGAATGTAGGTGATGGGACTAGGGGGGACGCAGCCCAGGGAATGCAGCAGCAGCCACTATTAAAGGAAGCAGTCTATGGCTATTGTTCACTGGGTCCCTGTGTTGGGACCTGGAGTAGTGGTTGGGTCTGGGACCCCACTGCGGAAGTGGCCTGAGTCCTGAAAAGGGGACAAGAATCTTTACTAAAAGCCCAAGAAAGGGGCTGGAATCCAAACAAGCCTGGAGACGGGGCTGAAGACCCTGGTGAGGGCTGACCATTTCTTGAACTTTGTTACCCTGGAAGAGTTTCACCCATTCGCCTTTTAACTGAGTGACTTAACTGGAGGACTGAGCCACTAAAGACCCACGTAGGGAGGTCAACAACCTACAGAGGGTGCCAGAACCAAGAAAAGATTGCAGCACCGCACGCAGCAAACAGGAGGTGAGTGTCCCCTGTCACAAAGAGAAATAGATGACATCTCCATGGCTGTGTCCAGAACAATGACCCAACAATTCCTACTGCTCCCTCCTTTGTGTGTCAGTTGTCTCTCCCCCCCTTATTCATCCAACCTCTTTTCTATCACTCTCTCTTTGCCTCTGTCTAAATCTTATCTGAAACCTCAATCCTGAAACGTGTCAAGTCTATTGGTAGTTGAGTATCCTTGGCAACTAATGAGTATAGTCCTGACCTGCAGGTTATCCAAACATTTTAAAAGAGCTGGCTGAGGAGCTTGCTGGACTGCTAATGTCGATTTTCAGTAAGTCTTGGATCACTGGGAACTTCCAGAAGGCTACAAGAAAGTGAATGTTATGCCAATATTTTAAAAAAGGGTAAACAGGATGTGCTGGGTAATTATAGGTCTGTCAGCCTGACATCAGTCTCGAGCAAGATAATAGAGAGGCTGACATGGGACTAGATTAATAAAGAATTAAAGGGCGGTAATGTAACTAATGCAAATCAACATGGTCTTATGTCAAACTAACTTGTAATCTCATTTTAAAAAAATAACGTTTGGTTGATAAAGGTAATAGCGTTGATATAATATACCTAGACTTCTGTAAGGCGTTTGACTTGGTACCGCACCTCATTTTGATGTAAAAAAACAAAACTAGAACAAAATAAAAATTAACATGAGGCACATTAAATGGATTAAAAACTGGCAATCTGTTAGGTCTTAAAAGTAACTGTAAATGGGAAATCGCCATTGAGCTGGTCTGTTTCCAGTGAGGTACTGTAGGGATCTGTTCTTGGCCCTATGCTATTTAACATTTTTATCAATGAGCTGGGAGAAAAGAAACCATACCTGATAAAGTTTGCAGATGACACACAAATGGGGGATGTGGTAAATAATGAAGAGGACAGGTCACTAATTCAGAGTGGTCTAGGTCGCTTGGTAAACTGGGCACAAGCAAACAATATGCATTTTAATGCAGCCAAATGTAAAAGTATACATTTAAGAACAAAGAATGTAGGCCATACTTCCTGGATGGGGGATTCCATTCTGGGAAACAGTTATCTGAAAAAAGATCTGGGGGCTGAACATTAGTTGCCAATGTGACACTGTGGCCAAAAGAGCTAATCTGATCCTGGGATCCAGAAAAGAAGGGAATCTCAAGTAAGAGTAGAGAGGTTATTTTTAAGTCCAAATTTGGCACTGGTGCGACTGCTTGCCCAAATCCAGTTTGGTGCCCACAATTCAAGAAGGCTGTTGATAAATTGGAGAGGGTTCAGAGCAGAGCCCCAAGAATTATTAAAGGATTAACAAACATGCTTTATAATAAAAGAAAAGGAGTACTTGTAGCACCTTAGAGACTAACCAATTTATTTGAGCATAAGCTTTCGTGAACTACAGCTCACTTCTTCGGATGCACCGATGAAGTGAGCTGTAGCTCACGAAAGCTTATGTCAAATAAATTGGTTAGTCTCTAAGGTGCCACAAGTACTCCTTTTCTTTTTGCGAATACAGACTAACACGGCTGCTACTCTGAAACATCCTTTATAATGACAGACGCAAGGAACTCAGTCTATTTAGCTTCAAATTTAGGGGAAGACTTGATTAGTGCATACATACCTCCAGGGGGAACAAATAGCTAATAATGGGCTCTTCAATCTAGCAGAGAATGGTGAAGCTAGACAAATTCCGACGGGGAATAAGGTGTATATTTTTAATGGTGAGAGTTATTGACCACTGGAACAACTTACCAATGGCCATGGTGGATTCTACATCTGACAATTTTTAAATCAAGATTGGATGCTTTTCTTAAAAGATCTGCTCTAGAAATTATTTTGGGGAAGTTCTATGGCCTGTGTTTATACAGGAGGTCAGACTAGATTATCACAATGGTCCCCTTTGGCCTCAGAATCTATGAAGATGCTATAGAGGTGGATGGATGGATGGATGTACTAGGGAAAGAAGAAGGTCCAGAGGGCCTCTCCTCAAAGTGCAGTGGTCTTGGCTAACACCCAGTTTAGCACAACCTAGCCCCAAGGAAGATGGTTTGTCAGCATGTCAATGGGGTCTAGCATCCCTGAACATATGCTGCAGTTGTCAGCACCCACTAAATAAGGTGTGCTACCGAGTGCGTCACCCTTGAGCTATCTTGCCCTGCTGCAGCAGAATAGGCTAGAAACCCTCTGCAAGTCCTGTACCAGTCCTCTCACAACTGCACTTGCAGAGCTGCAATGAGCAAAAGCAGGGTTTTGCCCATAATTTGTAAAGCACCTTGGGATGGAAGGCCCAATATAATATAAATCAGTTGAAGTTGTTATCAGTAGCAGGTGAAAAGTGCCTGATGATGGGAGGAGTCAAGGGGAAATAATCATACTGTACATTAATTATTTTTAGTTCCCACTTTAGACTGCGCACATTGCTCAAACGCTGATTACCCCGACTCAATTAATACCAAGAGAAAAATGGAAGAATGAGAAGCACATCTTTTATTAACTCCATTCGTGGAAGACTGCACACTTATTCCCTTAACCTCTCATTGTTCTACTAAACACTCTCCTTAACTCTGGGGTTTATTTTAAGTAAATGAAGAAAGGAAATTGCTTAAATCATGTTATATTTTAACTGATATTTCATTGTATTTTTATTACTATAAAAGGATGTGTGTGTATCCCAGCGGCTGTAATAGTAATCTTTCTAATTCACTAGGGGCTTTTTAATTGAATAGTAAATTAATTTGATTAATAAAAATCCAGGGTAACTCTAGAGTGCGAATTAAAGCTACACAAAGCACATAAATATATCTTTCAAACCAGCCACACTGAAAAGCTTTCTTGCCATTTTCCTTTCCCTCTTGGCTCCTTCTTAAGACGGCAATGATGAGATTAGAGCTGGATGGATACTGCAAAAGCAATGTTTTCAAATATGTATTTGAATTCTAAATGTCTGTTTGAAGTAGCATATGGACAAAGGCTATTGCTATTTGTGTCATTCGCTGTTCATTAGTCTCCTGTTCAAAAGTTTCAGTCCTCCAATGTGGGAGCAAAAATGATACTGTATGACACAGATGACCAATCCTGTGCTATTAGCAACAAATAACAAATTACGGAAGTTAATAGTTTTTCAGCACCTCATAGACTGAAATTGATTTGCATACGCTCTGGTGAAAATTTATCAATAACAAATATGTGGACTGATATTTCAGCATGTTTCCATTGATATTTCATACTGAGGAAGAATCAGCAAAAATGCTGTGGTCACCTTTTCTGGAGACCTGTCTTTTACTTCAGAACTCTTTCCAGCTCTTGTAGCGTGTATATATGCCCCCCACCCCACCCCACAGCCCCCTAAAGTTAAGGTCTATTTAACTGAAACTGTGGTGGTTTTGATTTTTTTTTTTTGTTTACTGCCCCTTTACGTTTCAAAAAATGCTACATCTCTGCAGAGACAGCAGCCATTTTGTTCAGTTACTGCAACCTGAGAAATACACACTGTGCTTTCTGAGTGACAGCGTTTTGCTCTTTCTTGGTCTTCCTAAAATAAAATAAAATAAAAAATGAATCTAAAATAAAAATCCTTTTATTGTTATAAAGCCAGGATTAGTGTTCAAAATGACCTTGACAAACTGGAGAATTGGTCTGAAATCAACAAGATGAAATTCAATAAAGACAACTACAAAATACTACACTTAGGAAGGAAAAATCAAATGCACAAATACTAAATGGAGCATGGACAGCAGGTGAAGCTTCCCCTTGGGGATATTATCCCCCTGCCCCGCCTATTCCTATTTCCCCCCAATTTTATAGGGATAGTCCTGATATCTGGGTCTTTTTCTTATATAGGCACCAATTACCCCCCACCCCCTGTCCCGATTTTTCACATTTACCATCTGGTCACCCTACCTCAGTTTTTCAGCCACCCCTCCACTTGCTGCTCTCAGCCCCCCCAGGTGGTGAGGAGCTGAGAGCTCAATCCCTTTCTCTGGTCCCGCATGTGGCCCTGCCTGGGGCAGGGTGTGTGTGTGAGAACTCAGTTGGGGTCAAGGGGGGGCTGTGAACTCGGCCCCTCCCCCATGACCCCAGCCAGGGCAGTGGGCTGAGAGGTCAGCCCCAGCTGGGGTTGAGCTTTCAGCCTTGGACAGGAGTGCGGTGGACCTCTTTTGCCCCTGACTGGAGCTTGGAGCCTAGAATTCCTCTCCTCTTCCACCCCTTCTGCCCATGGTCCCGCCTGCATTCTGCCCTGCTCCCACTCCACCTCTTCCTCCCTCCCCCGCAGCCCTGAGGCCAGAAAAACTCTGGGGCCATAGCTGGGAGCGAGAGCTTCTCCAGCCCCGGGGCCCTGGTGTGGGGAGATCTTTCCAGGGGCCCCAAATACACCACTGCCCCCACAGCAGCGCTAGGTTTGAGGAGGCTTAGCCTCACCGAGCCTCTGTGCTGGCTAGGTAGTAGTACTGTAGGAAAGGATCTGAAGGTTATAGTGGATCACAAATTGAATATGAGCCAACAATGTGATGCAGTTACAAAAAAAGCTAAATATTCTCAAACGTATTAACAGGAGTATTGCATGTAAGACATGGGCGGTAACTGTTCCACTCTGCTCAGCACTGGTAATGCCTCAGCTGGAGTACCGGGTGAAGTTTTGGGCACCACACTTTAAGAAAGATGTGGACAAATTGGAGAGAGCCCAGAGGAGAGCAACAAATAAGATAAAAGGTTTAGAAAACCTGACCTGTGAGGAAAGGTTAAAAAAAAAAAAAAGGGGGGCATATTTAGTCTTGAGAAAAGAAGACTGAGGGGGAACCTGAACGTTAAGCGCTGTTATAAAAAGGACTGTGATCAATTGTTCGCCATGTCTACTGAAGGTAGGACAAGGAGTAATGGGCTGAATCTGCAGCAAGGGAGATTTAGGTTAGACATTAAGAAACAATCTCTAACTATCAGGGTAGTTAAATTCTGGAATAGACTTCCCAGGGAGGTTGTGGAATCCCCGTCATTGGAGGTTTTTAAGAAACGTTTAGACAAACATCTGTCAGGGATGGTCTGGATATTCTTAGTCTTGCATCAGCACAGGGGGCTGGACTAGATGACCTCTCGAGGTATTTTCCAGCCCAATGTTTCTATTATATGATTTCTGTGATTATAACGACATATTTTTGGGGCTGTGGTAGCACCAGAATGCTTAATCGGGGATCCGGTCCCATTGTGCTAGCCTGGACACTGTACACACTGTCGTAAACCCAGGACAAACAGCTACAAAAGGGGGTTAGTAATTAGTCCCAGGGGATTAAAAGGCCCCTCCCTATCCACTAAGGAGAGAGAACCAGGGGGCAATAAGGTTCAGCTGGAAAAGGGGTTGCTAGGGAACCAATTAGGTTCAGCTGACTCCAACTACTTGGGACCTTTTTAAACCCTCCCCTGGGTGGTAGGAGGGGGAGAGTGAGGGAGTGAGAGGAGCAGGGAAGTTGCCAGTAGGCTGTTTGCAGCAAGACACCAGACCTTCCCAGTAGGGAGGCTGCACTCCCCCCCCAGAAGGGAAGGAAAACAAGCACAAGAGACTGACTGAGGAGAGGAGTAGCAGGACCCTGTGCCACCTTTAAGGATTCGCCTTGCCCCAAACCTGAGTCTCCAAGGCTAAAAAGGACTGAGCCTACTGAGGCTAACAAGGTGTTTTGCCACAATATACATAATGAAAAGACTGTCTTCAGGTATTTCTTTACTGGAGTTGGAGGTGTAATTTTGAGCTTGAGCAGACATACCTGGGCTAGCTCTGATCAAGGTAGTGTTCTGAAATAGTGATGTAGCTGCATGTGTACAAGCCATCCCAAGTGCAATTCTGTCTGAAACCCTAGGTGCGTGCTCAGTGCAGCTAGCCTGCTCCACCTCCTGGGCATTCATGGCTGCACTTCTATTCTTAGTATGCTATCTTGATCAGAACTAGTGCAGGTATGTCTACCCCAATTGGGAAATTACGCCTCCAGCTGCAGTGTAGATGTACCCTTTGCCCCAAGGAGCTTACAGACTAAGTATGCGATGAGACAAAAGGTGGATACAACAGACAGAAGGAGGGCAAAGTAACACTGAGACACTTAGCCCTGGTCTACACTAGGACTTTAGGTCAAATTTAACAGCATTAAATCGATGTTAACCTGCACCCATCCACAAGATGAAGCCCTTTATTTCGACTTAAAGGGCTCTTAAAATCGATTTCCTTACTCCACCCCGACAAGTGGATTAGTGCTTAAATCGGCCTTGCCGGGTTGAATTTGGGGTACTGTGGACACAATTCTACGGTATTGGCCTCCGGGAGCTATCCCAGAGTGCTCCATTGTGACTGCTCTGGACAGCACTCTCAACTCAGATGCACGATTGTCTGCCGTTGCTCTGACGCAGGGAGGGGCGACTGACGACATGGCTTACAGGGAGTTAAAATCAACAAAGGGGGTGGCTTTACATCAAGGAGTATTTCAGGCAGGACTTCATGGAGGGTTTCGATAAGAAATGGTGCACCTAAGTTATCGTTCTTATTGGAACAAGCAGGTTGGTCTGGCCTCTGATTGATACACGGCTAGATTTACCTCACTGCATCTTCTCTGTGGGTGACTGCAGTGTGACCTAGAGGCATGAGTCCCCTAGACGGGGGGGGGGGCAGGGGGGGTTTGCAAATGAGTACAAAACAAATCTGGTCTATTTCTTGTTTTGATACACTACATCTACCTTTTACATCTTTGGCTGGCAGCAGACGGTGCAGAAGGACTGCATGCCATCCAAATCTCATGGCTGCTCGGCAGAAGATGGTACAAGAGGACTGCTATCAATCCGTATCGCCTGCCTGCTCACCATAAGATGGTTCAATAGGACTGACTGCAGGACTAAAGAGAATGACCTGATCAAGTCACTCCAAATTTAGTCCCTGCGCCCATGTCTGCCCAGGCACTCCTGATGGACCTCACAGAGGCGACCAGGAGCACCTCGGACATGACGATGACCGCTACCAGTCCTACTGTACCGTCTGCTGCCACAAGGCAAGGGGTTGCTGCTGTTGTGTAGCCATGCAGTACCACGTCTGCCAGCACCCAGGAGACGTACGGTGACAGTGAGCTGAGCGGGCTCCATGCTTGCCGTGGTATGGCGTCTGCACAGGTAACTCAGGAAAAAAGGCGCAAAACGATTGTCTGCCCTTGCTTTCACGGAGGGAGGGAAGGGGGGCCTGATGACATGTAGCCAGAACCACCCATGACACTGTTTTAGCCCCATCAGGCATTGGGATCTCAACCCAGAATTCCAGTGGGCAGCGGAGACTGCAGGAACTGTGGGATAGCTACCCACAGTGCAACACTCTGGAAGTCAACGCTTGCCTCGGTACTGTGGAAGCACTCCGCCGAGTTAATGCACTTAGAACATTTTCTGTAGGGACACACACACTCGAATATATAAAACAGATTTCTAAAAAACCGACTTCTATAAATTCGACCTAATTTCGTAGTGTAGACATACCCTTAGGATTCATTTGGAGAATTAGCAGATGGCCCAGCTGAATGCACGTGTGTTGCTGTTTGCCCATGAAAACACACAAGGGAGAACTCTTTTCTGTATTTGGTATTTTAATAGAAGGCATATTTTATCCTTTTCATGTTGATCTTCTGATCCAACCTCTCAAAGTTTAACTCTTCAGAGCTGCAGCTGTACTTCAGGAAAACCTGCATTTGCTATAAGGGTCTTTATATATGGAGGAGTGTGCTTCATTGACTGCCAGGCCGAGATGTATGATTTAACAAACCAACAAATTATCTCTTCATTTCTAATTGATCTAAAAACAATTGCTTCACTGTTGCTTCTGAGGAGGGTGGGTGTTTCATTGTCACAAGGTCACTTTGCAAGTTTTAATTGCTGGGTGCTGTTCAGTCCTTTCATGGCTTTCCAAGTGATAAATGGCTCCTCTGTTCAAAAGCTGGTCTATATAAACAAGCTTATCTCTGCCCATAGTCTTTAATGAAAAATGAGTTGTGAGTATCATTGTTAATCATGGTAATTGTTAATGTTAAGAGGGCTGGTATTATGAGTTTTCCTATTAGGCTTTCAATTCGTTATATAAAATGAGCAATCTACTAGCCATCTATAGCATTCTAATTTTAATTATCCAGTGGCTGCATTTCAAGGCACCCTTTCTTCACTGAGATTAACAAAAGCCTGAATGCAGTAACCAGTGTCTTTTGATGTAACTAGACTAACTTACTTGAGATGTCCCATAGGCACATGTATCTTTAAGGCCCAATTGCTCCATTGACTGATGCAGCTTCACTAATTTACACAAGCTGTCTGGCCCTATCTGTGCACTGCTCCCCTTATAAGCAGAAAAGTAAATGTTAAAGAAAAGAGAATGTACCCTATTGTACAAAGAAATGTATTCTTCAACGGCAGATTCTCACACCCTTATTCATGTTGGTAAACATCTTACACCACTATTTCTGGAGTAAGGTACTATTCTATGCCTCTGTTATACAGGAAGTTGGACTAGATGATCACGTGGTCTCTTCTGGCCTGAGAACATATGAATCACTGAACAGAACGTGAACAAGGATATTGGAATCTGGCCCTAAGAAATTGCAGAATGACAAACATGAGGAATCCTTACATTGTTTTTAGAGCAGGTAGAACTTGTTTCACGAATAGATACATGACAACTAATGACCACATGGAAAAGCCACACATGCTTTGCTTTAGCTAGTTACACTGCAACAAAAGTTAGCCAATGCCCTAAAAGGATAGTCTCCCCACTTTTTATCTGATGTCTTTTCTGGAAAGATTACAACTACAGAGCAGAACTTCCAGTAATGATATCTCATCACTATTGAACTGACTTTTCCATTTGGGACTTGAGCCATTTCTAGTAATACTTGGTTTGAGATCTTAAAGATGGTTTAAAATTGACCAAAATGAAATGACCCTACCCCCCGAAAATGTGAATTTTGTTCAGCTCTACTTTCAAGTGAACATGGAGAAATTTTCAAACAAACCTGAATTGTTGTAGAATTAAAACTATATGATCTTGCACTGAAACCCAGATGACTCTTAGGCAGGCCCTCTCAGAGGTCCAGAGAGCCCTGGACCACTTCCAGCTTTTGAGGCCCCTAGCCATACTAAACATAAAAAATGACGACACATGAAAACAAAATAAGGCACCAAAAAAAAGAGAGACATAATTTGAATATTTTTTCCTCCAGAGTGTTTTGGAAATGCCTCTTTTCCTGCTCGCTCACCTCTGTAACTGTTCAGGTATGGCTCCAGGGAAAACTCCACCTAAAACTCCTGCTTTGCATGGTCTAGGAAAGAAGTCCTGGATTTCCTCCACCTGTGAGGAGAAGCCCAGGTGTGGAATTGTTCCAGGAACGAAGCAGTATATTCTGATATTGCCAAGGGGATGCAGAAGCTGAGGTATGACGGACAAGTTCCAATGCTGGGCAAAGGGGAAAGTGCTATGGTGGCCATGTTAAAAGGCAAAGGAGAGCAACAAAAATCTGGTGCTGCCCCCCAAGAGCTGCTGTTATTCTGAGCTCGATGCTATACAGAGGGGGGATCCCACCAGCCGTGAAAGTGGACACTTTGAGCTCCAGAGGAGGGTCCCCCAATATGGCAAACTGAGGAGAAGCTCATGGAGGAAGGAGGCCATGAGGAACGCAGGGCCACATAAGAGCCAGGGGCTGTTTTGAGACCTAGCCATACCCTCTGAGGAAGGGGACTCAGGTAGGTGTAATTTATTCCTTCTACGGCTGCATGTTGTGTTACTTTCCTCCACGGCCTCTTAAACTTTCCCCTGGTTTCACCCTCCCTTCTGCTTTCCCCCCTCCCCCTCTCAAAATGGTGGTTGACCACATGTGGCCAGGGGACAAATGGTTTTTGTTTTAAAATAGGCAGTCTATTTAAAGAGCATACGCTGACAGCGCTCGACAAAGCCAACATTTGAAAAAAACAAGCAGCCAAGAAACATTCCCAAATATGTACTTTCCCCAATACCATTGATGCATTTGAAGTACATGCTTTTATGGGCATCATAACCAGATTAAATTAAATACATAGCAAGTAGCAAAACATATAATTCCAGTGATTGTAAGCTACATGCACACCAGTACCTGAGCATTCTGTGTATGTTCAGGAGACATTTTAAATGAAAATGAAATACATTGCAACATCCCAATTAACTGAAAAGAACATTTGAAAGCAAAGCAGTAACTGAGGTCTTGGATGACATGATTTTGCAGCAGATGCATTGTATAAACTGCTTGGATGCAGCTTTTCAAGTCCTCAATACAGAACTTTCATTTTCAAGCCCAAAACACATTATGGATGTTTTACACACTCATGTTTTTTAAGTCCAAATAGGTTACTTCTGTGCTATGGGTAAATTCAAGAAAGAGGTAGAAACAGTGTGTGGTTAGCTCAGGGGCTTTTGGCATGGACAGATTCACATAGCTATCAGCAAAGACATTAGGCCTTGACTGTTAGCAGATTTGGGGGTTTATCTTGGGGCCAAACAACTTTTTGGTCCTTTGACAAGTTTTGGTGAATTTTGTAAGCCGGTAGTGTTTGATTTTTGCCCAGACATTTCTAGGGAGAGCAGCCTTGTCTCTGCTCCATGGTAAGACACCTTCCTATGCCACTCTGCAAGGACCTTTGAGGGGATCGTATAAAGTGAAGTGGCTGGCAGCATGTGGCCATGGCTGGCTGCAAGCCGTTTCAAGCAACTGCCTCTCTCTGGGCTTCTGATTCCCCCACGTGATATACCAGTGCCTGTGATAAGTTTAGCAGTCTTCACTATACTATCCCTAAAGTTACCCAGACCTCCTGCACCTGGCCTCCTGCCCCTCACAGCTAGAGTGTTTAAAAGTGACCCCGTGTTCCCATCATGCTGTGTGCTGTTACGTGGTTAGCGAGCATTAGTGACTGTTGAGCCCTGTACATAATGTTATGTAGCTCTACATGGGAAAAAATTTAGAGAGTCCTATTGCTCTTCCTCTGATGTCTGCTAATGCCTAAAAATTGACCAGTGGTTCTGTCTAGTTATTTATCAGTGCCTTGGCTGGGATATCCTTGAGGGCTGTCCCTTCTGCACCTGCTCAGAGATTCACCATGGTATAGAGGAGGAAAAAAAAAAAAAACACGAGAGAAGACATGTTCGCAGAACTGATCAAGATTGCCAAATCCAGAGCTCATGGGGCCCACAAATGAAGGGCTGTATGTTGGTTGGCAGAGAAGGACCAAGAGCCTGAGGAAAGACAAAAGGACCAAGAGGTGCACCAAAACTTCATGCAGTTTCTCAGACAACACACACAGATGCTCAAACATATTATGGAGCAAAGCACCTGAACAACAAACCCCACAGTGGCCATTACACTGCACAGACAACAGTTCCTCTTTCTCAAGGCCAGGGCCACACGCTCCCCACCTCCACTAGACACCAGCACTTCCTGCATTAAAATTTTTTTTACATAAACTGCTCATTGCATGTGCAATTGCACAAAATCATGCACTGTCCAGCCGTGTCAGAGTGTGCTCTTATGGCTTCCCTCAGCTGCACAGTGCTTTAATAGACTCTAGTTACTGGGCTTGATTCTGGCTGCTCAAAGTCACCAGGTAGCCTCTCCACTCCCATCTTCCACATGGAGGTACCATTTTCCTGCTTGGTCTCACAACACACAGTAGTAACTACAGAACTATTTTGCTCTAGCCTTGTCGTGAGACATCTCCCCAACCCTTTAATCTTCCAAAGGCACACTCCATAGTCTTCCTGTCCCTGCTCTGCTGATAGGAAATCTTTCTTGGCTGCTATCCAGATGTCTGCTGTGCAGCTTCATGAGCCAGTGAAGCAAAGGATAAGCTGGAGCCCTCAAAAATCACAATTAGCAAGGCAACCCTGCTGACATGAATATGCTGACCTGGGAAGAATGTTTCTGGCTGCAGCTTGTCAGAAAGTCCTGTATTCCCAAAGATGTGAGCATCATGGACCTTTCTTGACCAGCCAACATTAATGTCAGTAAAATGCCCATAGTGATCCTCCAGTGCTTGCACAACCATGGAGAAGTACCGCTTTCTGTTTACAGATGTAGTTGTAAATGGGGTGTCACCATTGAGTGCATGTGTTTTTAGTGGGGGTCCCACTGGGCTTGGCTCTATATTTTTATCAATGACTTGGTAGAGAACGTAATATCATTACTGATAAAATTTGCAGAAAAGACAAAGATAGGAGGTGTATGTGTGGGGGAGTGGTAAATAATGAAGAGGACAGGTCACTAGAATATCAGGGTTGGACGGGACCTCAGGAGGTCATCTAGTCCAACCCCCTGCTCAAAGCAGGACCAATCCCCAACTAAATCATCCCAGCCAGGGCTTTCTCAAGCCTGACCTTAAAAACCTCTGAGGGTTACCACCTCCCTAGGTAACACATTCCAGTGCTTCACCACCCTCCTACTGAAAAAGTTTTTCCTAATATCCAACCTAAACCTCCCCCACTGCAACTTGAGACCATTACTCCTTGTTCTGTCGTCTGCCACCACTGAGAACAGTCTAGATCCATCCTCTTTGGAACCCCCTTTCAGGTAGTTGAAAGCAGCTATCAAATCCCCCCTCATTCTTCTCTTCTGTAGACTAAACAATCCCAGTTCCCTCACCCTCTCCTCATAAGTCATGTGCTCCTGCCCCCTAATAATTTTTGTTGTCTCCCACTGGACTAATACAGAGCAATCTAGATTGCTTGGAAAGCTAAATGTGGCTAAATCTAAATCTATACATCTGGGAACAAGGAATGTAGGCCTTACTTACAAGATGGAGGACTTCATCCTGGGAAGCAGCGACTCTGAAAAAGATGTGGGGGTCAGGGTGGATAATCAGTTGAACACGAATTCTCAGTGTGACGCTGCGATCAAAAGGGCTAATGCGATCCTAGGCTGCATCTGCTGCTAGAATACTGTCTCAGTTCTGAGGTCCATAATTGAAGAAGGATGCTGATAAATTGGAGAGGGTTCATCGAAGGGCCTCAGGAATTATTAAAGGATTAGAAAACATGCCATATATGGATAGACCCAAAGAGCTCAATCTATTTAGCTTAACACAGAGAAAGTAAGGGGTGACTTGGTCACAATGTATAAGTTCCTACATGAAAATAAATATTTCCTAATGGGTTCTTTCCCTAATGGGTAACAAAAATTCAGACTGGAAATAGGGTGCAAAATTTTAATAGTCAGAGTAATTGACTATTGGAACAATTTACCAAAGGTTGTGGTGGATTCTCCATCACTGACAATTTTTAAATTAAGATTGGATATTTTTTTAAAGATATGCTCTAGTTCAAAATAAATTTTGGGGAAGTTCTATGGCCCGTGTCATACAGAAGGTCAGCTTAGATGATTGTAGGGATCCATTTTGGCCTTGGGATCTATTAAATTTATGTACTCAGAAGCAAGGGGTGGATATCGAATCAGGATAGGCAACCCATCTACCACTCCGCCACATTGCACTGAATCCATCTATTATTTCCTGCACATTGCCCACAGTTGCAGTCCTGCACATCAAGAGATGCTTTATGGCCTTGCATACCTGGATGACTACAATTCCCAGCACAAAACTGATTGTCCACCAAATGGTAGCAATCTGCGATAGCAAGCTGTCTGAGAGATCAATGCCCACTTCTCCACTGTCAGAGTGCCTCTCGTTTTGATGTCCCTGCACTACAGGACTGGAGTGAATGCCATTCACAACTCCAGGAGAATGGCCTTCCACATGTGTAAGTTCTGCAGCCTTTACTGATCATCTCAGAGATGCATCATGATCCCAAATTCAGTGCTCACTTCATAGACCCAGAATCACTGCTTCACCTTGTGCAGCTGGCGAGTGAATAGCTGCAGCAGCTGGCCAATCTCTGTCAGTGTCTATATCACCCACTCCTCAGTATTCTCTGTATCCCTGCTGCATGGCTGGCCGTTATGGTTCCACAAATAGAAAAGAATAATTTGCCCTGTCTCTAGGCCTGAGAGCTCTGCTGATCTGTGCAGCATCCATGTTTCTGATGGCAAGATGGGGGATGAATTGAACAGTTAAGAGGAAAAGAGTAGACTATGGGATATACCAGAGAGAACTGTAGGAATTTTAAAAAATGAAATGAGAGAGAGTGGATTATAGTTTGAAATAAAGAGAATTGTGGGAATTTGGAATAATTTCCCATGAGCAGCGCTGTCATTCCACAATACACTGCAAACATTTCCCACAAAATAACATGCTGTACAGTGGTGAAGGCATCATGTGGATGCCTACCCATGGTGTTACACATCATTTGCTAATCCAACCTGATGCAGAGGGGACACACTGAACTGCCAAATGCAACCAAAAGTGTTTCAGCTCTCTGTGGAAATAGCTATGTTGGTAGTAGGATAGCAGAACTTTTGCTGGTCAAACTATCTTGTTTAGGCAAGCCCTTAGCCATTTGCTGCTTCACTTTCTTTTTTATCATGTGGACTGACAGTTACTGACCTCACAGGTTGTTTTGAGGTTTAACTAGTTAGTGTCTGTGACAGGGTTGGGACTCACCACCGCAGGGCCTCCTGCTGACTCAAGGAATTAGCTCAGTCCAGTGTGGAGCACCCTCCACTAGTGGTGTCCCATCCATCTCTCACCCTCTTGGCACCTGGACCAGTGTTGCTCCCTTCTTGCAGCATCCTCTTCAAGACACTGCCCTCCAGCAGTGCCCCCTAGTTCTCATTCACCCCCTTACCGGGGGGGGAGGGGGTGTGTGTTTATCAGCAGTCTTTCACTTTGCCCAGCCACAGCAGCCAACCACACCCCAAAGTCTAACCCCTTTTGCCAGGGGTCTGCTGCAGTCCACTATCACCACATCCAATGGCTGGGTGTATGTGCAAGCAGGAAGGGGGGGGACCCAGGCCCACCCTCTACTCTGGTTCCAACCCAGGGACCCTTTGGCAGCAGCCTTCCTGCCCTTCTTCTCTCCCCTTGTCTGCCTCTCTCCCTGGGTCACTTCTCCTTTGCACCAGCCCAGCCCTTCCCTCAGGGCCTGCAACTTGGCAGATACCAGGCTGGAGTTCCTTCTGCTCCCCCTCACCTGCACTGCATGGTCCCTGGTGCTAGTCCCCTTGCACAGGAGACAGACCTTCATCCTCTGAAAGCCTGGGAGAGACTACCTGCTCCTTTCCTGGGCAGCCTTTATATAGGGCTGAGCCTGGCCCTGATTGGCTATCCCTTATTCAGCCTCTGATTGGCTCCCTAGCAAGTCTTCTCTGATTGGCTGCCCACTGGCACAGCCTCTCTAGTCTGCTGGAGCCCCCTCTAGTATAGGAGTGGGGCGGCCACCCCACTACAGTGTCTATAAAATGTTTTTGAATATGAAAAGTCTTCTTTGTTACGACTATCTCTGCATAGGAGGCAACGCTCAGGGCTGCAATTACTCATTTTTATTATTTTATTTCCTGGCTATGTTTTGCCATAAAATACAACATCTCTTTATGTTCTTTTTACTGAAATAACTTCCTTAGCTAGTAAGTAACACAAAGCCCAGTGGGTCCCCAATATCCAGAGAGGAGCCTTTGGGTGCTACAGTAATAAAAGAATAGTAATCAGTGATGAAAATAATGATGAATACTAAGTGGTAGTGAAATAAGAAGAAGCCTGACCACCAGAAATGGTGTTTATGGGCCTGATTCTGCAATTTTTACTCTCACTGAGGGCTTATAAATCTGGGGGGTCCCACTCACTCGTATGTGTGAATACTCTATGGAAGAGTAGCAGAGTTGGAACCCAGATGTTATACAAATGTGTCAAGTGGCTGAACAAATTGTAGGGGACCTGATTCTGTTCTAATGTAAAAACAACGAGGAGTCCTTGTGGCACCTTAGAGACTAACAGATTTATTTGGGCATAAGCTTTTGTGGGCCAGAACGATTCATCAGGTGCATGGAGTGGAAAATACAGGAGCAGGTATAAATAAATGAAAAGATGGGAGTTGCCTTACCAAGTGTGAGGTCAGTCTAATGAGACAATTCAAATAACAGTAGGATACAAAGGGAGGCAAAATAACTTTTGTAGTGGTAATGAGAGTGACCCATTTCAAACAGTTGACAAGAAAGTGTGAGTAACAGTAGGGGGAAATTAGGTTTAGGTTTTGTAATGACTCAACCACCCCCAGTCTTTATTCAGGCCTAATGTGATGATGTCCAGTTTGCAAACTAATTCCAGTTCTGCAGTTTCACATTGGAGTCTGTTTTTGAAGTTTTTTTGTTGAAGAATTGCCACTTTTAGGTCACTCAGTAACAGAAGCCTTCCCCACCAGCTTCAAAACAGCTATTGAACATGGTTAACAACTTCCTCCGCTCCCTCTAGTATGCTAAAATGGCAACTACTACTTTGCAGTCACTCAAGGCTCCATACTGCCACCTTGTCTGAGAGCAAATAGAAATAGCAGCTGTAATTATAGCAATGAGTGTTTTTGGCTGAAAACCATGAAATAAGAAAAAGAAATAGGGGTTACAGTAGCACAATATATTGGTGCGTGGGTTGCGGCGGAATGTTGTCTTCTGTTTTTCGATGGGTGGTGCTATGTAGCCTACTGTAGATGTCCCACAAGAAGTGAAAGAAAAATGGATACGCAGAAGTTTATATTAAAAAGTGACATGCCTGGCCCAGAAGTAGAATGGCAAAAACAGAGGTCAGAGGGAAGCAGAGGAGGAGAGACAGGCAGAGTCAGGGTCAGGATCTTAGGTACAGAAGCTGTAGTTTTTGAAGACTGGAAGTGATGTTCCAAGGCTATTACTAGATGATCCAACCTTGGGGCTCTGTAAAAAGGCAATGTATGCATCTAAAGATTTTGGTCCTATGTGATAGTGGTGATAGCCACAGCCTTCTCGGTAACTTCCTACATGACTTTAACTTTCCCTTGTGGAGAGTTGCCATTTTGTCGGAAAATTTTCCCAGCATGTCTTTGGGGCTCTGGCCCTTTAAATTTGGCAGAGTCAAGCAGCTGCAGCCCTAACGAGGCCATTTTGTAAGTGGCAGCAGCTATTGCATCTCTCTCTTCTAGCTAGTAAGTACCTGTTTTTCCTGTTTTATTTCTGAGGAGATGGCACATTTTCAAAGGTTCAAAGGCTTGTGTGATCACAAAGCAAATATAAGTGCATTTAGGATTTTCAGAGAGGTGGGTGGGTACATGCAAAGACTCTGTGCGCTGAGAGGCAAGTGCACAAATGAGCTGGATCAGAATTTACCGAAACATTTAGAAAATATATTGCTCATATTGTGATGCGATTTCTGATCTGTGATCATGACAGGCTAGTAGTGAATCTGAGGAGGAAGTGCTTCAGATTAGGGGCCACTGGGCTAATCTAATCTAATCTGACCTATGTAACACTGGCCACAGAATTTGTACCAGGGATTCCTGCATCAAGCTCATCAATTTGTGACTGAATTGGATCATCTGTTTTTTTAGGAAGACATCCAAGCTATGTGGAAGGTTCAAGAAAATCCTTAGGCAGGTAGTTATGGAGAACCTGTTCCATAAGGAAAGTTACCTCATAACCATCAATAGTTAGTGATTGGATTAAGTCCTGAATGAAGTGGGTGAGTTTTTATCTCTTCCAAACCTTTATTTTATTAATTTATAAAGTATTTATTGTTATAACTCTGGGCATTCTTTTTATCCACAAAAATGTCTAATTCCTCTTTGAATCCTGCTCAGCTCTTGGACTCAATATAAAGGGAGTCCCCAACTGAGCTGAGATTAAAACCCAGGAATTCCTGGCTCCCTCTCCTTTGCTCAGGCCACTAGAGTATATAAATTGGTATAGCACACTGGTAGAAGGTAAAATCAAAGCCACACCAGAGAGAAAGCAGGCCCCAGCAGAGCTTTGTACTTCCAGCTCTAAGTTATAGAATGTCTTGGATAGGTAAGAGAATGGAAATGGTGTAATATTTCAATATTTTCATGCTGCCTGCATTACAATTATGATGTTAATTAATTATCTGGCTGGCAGTTAACACCATCCAGAGGCATGGTTGCAGTCGACTTGGTACAGTTCTGCTAGCAGTGAGTAATTAACCTCTCCTCTTCCCTGGGATTCTCTACAAGATGATCATCATGTTGATGATATAATTATTATTAATTCAGTTTCTGTGTTTCGTTGACATTGTTAATTACTTGTCGGTAATCAGCTAATGTTTAATCTTCCTTGTTGGATAGCTTCTTAAAAGGCTGCTTGAAATGTTTCAGAGGGGCTACCTTTGCACATTCTCACCCCTCACTGCATCGAGTGTCACCCAGATCACTACTCAGAATAAATTATCTAAATACTGTAAAGATTCTCCTCAAATCAGGGGACTTCTGGATCTAATGAGATTGCAGTTGTAAGCAGGAACATATAAAACGGTTGGCAATAAACAAAGGGAACAAGGGGCAGCTTTTTGGTGCTAACTTTAAAAATTGATCATACTTACAGACTTGTCAATATCATTTAATGACAAAATTTAATTTAGTGCTGTGTTTTGTTTTTAGAGGATTAGTGATTTTTCTGCAAAGTACTGTTCCGGGCATTTTTACTTTCAGCAAAAGTAAGAGATCTTTTGTTTCTCAGTGTAGTAATCAGCTGTGGGTGTCATAGGCCGAGCTATGTGAAACTACAGAAATGAACTTTCAGATTTTTCAAAAGCTTCGCTAACATTCATGGACCTGGGCCAATTAACAAGTTAGCCTGATTTATGGCTTCGTATTGAAACAAGGGAAGTGGAAGGCTTTTGCCCAGTAACTTTATACAACAAAAGAAACATCATAATTATTTAATTGTATTGTAGTAGTACCTACGGGCACCAATAAAAGATCAAGGTGCCATGGATACTTGAGATTGAAAGGCAGCAAATTTAAAATTGATAAAAGAGAATACTTTTTCACACAACACACACAATTAGCCTGTGGAACTCATTGACTGAGGCGAAGAATTGAACATTTATATGTGTAACAACAGTATCCACCGTGATAACAGAAAGGATTAAAAAGAATCCAGCGTTTTGGAAGGGATACTAGCTGCCATTTTTCATGGCATAAACCAACCTCAAACCAATGGGGGTTAGAAGAGATGTTCCTTGGGGGGATGTTATCCGATAACTACCCCTTGCAGGGTTTTTTGTTCTTTTCACTGAAACAGCTGGTACTGGTCAGTGTCAGCAACAGAATACTAGACTAGACAGACCATTGTATAGTCCAGTATGGCAAAAGGTAATTTCCTGTGTTCATAGTAAAAAGACAGATTAACAGACTCCAGTGAGTTTTGCTTTGAATTTTTGGGTTAATCAGAAGTATTCAAATTGAAATGCAACTCATGGGATACAAACCAATCTGGATAGAAACAAAAGAAAGCACATTACTGGGATTTAAACCTATAATCATCTTTGTTGTTTGTGTGCTCAGTACTGAAAAAAAAACAGTCCCTACCCCTTTAGGCAGACAGGATCGCTCAGAAACAAATAACACTGGTAGACCAGTGGAAAACCTTAACGCAGAGGTGTGGAAGGGTGGATATTTTTTACGGGCCTTTGGTCTTTTACTAGTCTTGAAAGGCTTCAGGGAAGATGAATGGTTTAAGGAAGGGTTTGCATACAGAGAGAGGCAGGTGTTCCATGCTGAAGAAGGAGACATTGCAAGCAGAAAGTCATACATAGAAGAAGGCATAAAATAAGGAAACGAGACGTAGCTAGCATCACTGCTTGGGCCTAGCAAAAGGTGCTGTGAAGAAATAAATCTGTATCGAAGCAAAGATCAGAGTGTAGTTGGGTACATCCCTATTGGTAAGGACAAGGAGCTTGAGTTTGATATGGCAGCCAGTGAAGGAATTTGAAGAGGGAGTGACAGAGAGCAAACAGTGAGTGAAAGAGAGGATTTTAGGAGCAGCAGTTTGTAATGGTCTACAGGGGAATCATATGAGAAGAAGGGAGGTCAAAGAGCAGGGAGTTAGAAGGGGCAAGAAATGACCAAGGCATGGACAAATATTTTGGCAATAGAGTAGGAGAAAAAACGGCACATACAGGTATATTTGAAAGGAAAAATTAACTGGAGTTGTCAGCAGCCTGGATATGGGACAGTAGCAAAAAGGAGCTGAAAACGACACTGATGTTTTGTGTCTGAGTGATGGGGAAGATAATGGACTGTTTATCAATAGTCAGATAGTGACAGAGAGGAGCTAGAGTGGGGAGAAGTAAGAAGGGAAGACAAGATGTTCAGTTTTCAGTATGTTGAGTTTGGGTGAGGTTGGCTGTGGGAGGCAGCTGGGCCTAGGAGAGAGCAGAGGGGAAGAGGTCTATGTTGGAGAGGTATATCTGAGATAGCATTGCCAACTTGGTAATATTTAAAAACAGGACACTCCAGGAGGAGTGCCGGAACCTCCCCTGCCCCACCTCTTCCCCCTAAGGCCCCACCCACCTCTTCCCCCCAGGCCCTGCCCCCTGTCCACTCCTCTTCCCCCCCCCATCCCTTGTCACTTGCTGCTTTTCCCCTCTCCCCCTCATGCCCCCCGGCCTGGGTCAGGAGGGTCTCCCCTGTGGAGCCAGTGCTCGGAGCTGCAACCACCTGACACAGGTAGAAGGCAGCCCTGGCTGAGTAGGGGCTGGCACAGGTGATGACCCAGGGCCTCCCCGCTTCACCCACGCACAGTAGAGCTGACCAGACACTGTCAGGTCCCCTTTTCAACTGGACTTTCCGGTTGAAAACCGGGCACTTGGCCACCCTAATCTGAGAATTGTCAGCATAAAGATGGTAGCTGATATCATGCAAGCAGATGAGCTCATCCAATAGGGAGGAGGTGTAGAAGAGGAGAGGTGAAATGCAAGAACTCTGTGGGAATCCTCCAGAAAGTGGGAGAAGGGAAGCTGCCGTTGGAGGTATTGAGCCCCACATTCTGAAAACCTAAAAAGAGAGAGTCCTGGAAGAGGAGTGATCTGCTGTGCTGGAAGCAATGGCTAGTTCTAGAAGGATGAGCATAGAGAAGCAGTCTTAGACTTAGCAATGTGGAAGTCGTGAGTTTAGTGAATGTGGTGGGGGTCAGAAACTGTATTGGAGGAGAAACAAGAGTCAAATAGGTAGTCAAGGCAGCATTAAGGGTCTGGTCTTGAATCACTGAAGTCACTGGGGGCAGAGGGCCATAACAAAGTAAATATAGATTTCCATGGTGGCATTGTTAGAGTTCTGCAAAACCTAATGACTTCACTTCCCATCTGGGAATTCCATGCCCAACCATTTTTATTTTCATTCAGATGAGGCACATCCCTGGAGTTCTGCAGTGAGTCTGGATTTGGGGAAATGCAGAGCAAAACTCACCCAAAGGCCCCACCTTGTATCCAAATTTGGATTGAAACCCTGCAGAACCAGGCTGTTTTTTAAATGGAACCACACCCTGGCCTAGATCAGTTGGAAGCTTTAGCGCAGATTTACATGAAATACAGTTCAAGTTCACATGAAATATGGGCGCATTTTAGACAAACCTGGCCAGAGTCACGGACTCATTGTGAACCCCAGGAAGCTTCATCAGGCTTCATGTTTCATTCAAAAAGTTTCACTCAGTTTTAGCATCATTTTCATGCTCAAAGACCAAATAGATAGATGTCCGTTTTTCCTTTAATGAACGTGGCCCTATGTGTATTCTAGCCAAGATAACTAGTGGGGGCTGTCTAATACAGCGTTACACTTGAAGGGGAAATGAAACATTTTTTATTCAGTAAGTTACACATAAAGGTAATATAAATGAGCATGCAGATTGTGGAATGGTTCATATTTTACATATTCAGGCTCTGGTAATAGGTGGGAACAATATGATTTGTACTTGTGTACTGAACGTGGTCTAGTTACACAGCCTGCACTTGATAACACTCCTCATTTTGTTAGCTGAATGACATACCAATTTACTCTTTTCATTTTGGAGACTGAGAATGCTGGATTGAAGCTTCAAGATCATAACAAAGGTTAAAACAAAAGAAGTGTTGATTTCTTCCCCCAAAGTGTGAATATCCTCATATTTGATATTGACTCCCTCTATTATTCAAAAAGTCTCACCTCTCGCTTTCCTTCCAGAGAGGAAAGATGGTTCAGTTTTTACATGCTTGCCCAGGACTTGAGAGACCTGCATTCAAATCTCTGCCACAGACTTCGTGTGTGACCTTGGACAAGTCACTTAGCCCTGGTCTACACTAGGAGTTGAGGTCGAATTTAGCAGCGTTAAATCGATTTAACCCTGCACCCGTCCACACGACGAAGCCCTTTTTTGCTACTTAAAGGGCTCTTAAAATCAATTTCCTTACTCCACCCCTGACAAGGGTATTAGCGCTGAAATTGGCCTTGCCTAAGTTAATTGTATCCAGTTTGCAAATTAATTCCAATTCAGCAGTCTCTCGTTGGAGTCTGTTTTTGAAGTTTTTTTGTTCAAGTATTGCCACTTTTAGGTCTGTAATCGAGTGACCAAAGAGATTGAAGTGTTCTCCGACTGGTTTTTGAATGTTATAATTCTTGACGTCTGATTTGTGTCCATTTATTCTTTTACGTAGAGACTGTCCAGTTTGACCAATGTACATGGCAGAGGAGCATTGCTGGCACATGATGCCATATATCACATTGATGTGCAGATGAACGAGCCTCTGATAGTGTGGCTGATGTGATTAGGCCCTATGATGGTGTCCCCTGAATAGATATGTGGACACAGTTGACAACGGGTTTTGTTGCAAGGATAGGTTCCTGGGTTAGTGGTTCTGTTGTGTGGTATGTGGTTGCTGGTGAGTATTTGCTTCAGGTTGGGGGGCTGTCTGTAGGCAAGGACTGGCCTGTCTCCCAAGATCTGTGAGAGTGATGGGTCATCCTTCAGGATAGGTTGTAGATCCTTAATAATGCATTGAAGGGGTTTTAGTTGGGGGCTGAAGGTGACGGCTAGTGGCGTTCTGTTATTTTCTTTGTTAGGCCTGTCCTGTAGTAGGTGACTTCTGGGAACTCTTCTGGCTCTATCAATCTGTTTCTTCACTTCAGCAGGTGGGTATTGTAGTTGTAAGAATGCTTGATAGAGATCTTGTAGGTGTTTGTCTCTGTCTGAGGGGTTGGAGCAAATGCGGTTGCACTTAACTTTTTCTTACATTATGTCTTCACTCACTGGCACAATTCTTGGGTTTGGCCAGGAGCAGAAGCAGATGTACCAAAATACTGCAAGACATTGTTTCTGTACCTATAGCCCTGCCAAAATAGGAAGTACTGGAAAGCTCACAGGAAAACCTGATGGCATGATACTTCCAAAGAGGTTCAGGTGATTCTTTTTTTGAAGCAAATGGAACTGAATCTATGAAGCTTGCCTATCTCAGCAAAGACTGCCATTTCCTGGCAACTTTTCCCATCTGCCTAACTTGCCAACTTTCTCTCCCCTTTTTCTAATTTAATCCTAATTTTACATTTTTGTTCTAATTTTCCATCTCCGCGCACACCCCCCCCCCCAGTCGCATGAGATTATTGGTGCATTTAATATGCACAGGATTTTAATATGCACAATAAGATTGCTGTTGTACTTACTCCTGCACAATGAATTCTATGGCAACATCAACTATTGTCAATCATGGACTGAGTCGAGATTATGCAAATAACTGCTATTCAAAGTCCAGTAAAATAGGTTGCCCACAAAAATGCACTAGAAATATTTAGTTTACAAAATCCAGTTACACCTCTTTTAAGAAAGGACTCTGCTGGAGTTGTAACAACATATTAGCTAATTTACAACACAGCGGTGGACAATGATAAAAACCTCCCCATAAAAAGACAAATATCATAAAGTTTCAATCTGAGACCAGAGGTTTTTTTTTTTTAAAGTGTTCTTCTGATGTGGTACAAACACAGAGACCACAAGAAGAATCTCTTACCATTGGGAAATGTCAGTTTGTAAAGGTTTTTAAATGTCTCATGTTCCAAGTTATAACTTGGGAATGTCGCAGTCACTGCAAGTAGTTGTGTGTGTCAGATCCTCCGTTACTTTGATTGAGTCGGTGACAACAGAAGCTTTACTGCCGGTGCTTTTTCCAACAGGGGATCACTCTGCCTTTCGTGTAGACTAGACCAGAGAGAGAGACAGACAGACAGAGTTTGCTTATATACGGATACAGGTATAGCTACGTATAAGTTGTGCTGCACTAGAAGGGATTGCCAGTCGAGATATAGAGGTACAATATACTGGCATCCCCACCTAGGGTAGACACAACTTATACCGGTAAAAGAGTGCTTTTGCTGGCATAGCTTGTATCAGTTCACCCAATAAAATAAGCTACACTAGCAAAAGTACACTTTTGCTGGTGTAACTGTATCTACAGTGGGATTTTGCTAGTGTGTGTGTGTATGTGTGTGTGTATATATATATATATATATATATATATATATTTAACTGACATTACTACAGTATAGACCTGGCCTCTGTTTCTCTCTAGGCTATGTTAGCTCCCATTACCATGGCATCTGAGTGCCTTACCCACTTTTTTGTGGCATTTTATATAGTTATGATTATTATTTATGTGTTGCTAGTGCCATGGGTGTACAGGCGTTAGGAACACAGGTCTTTACCACAATGAAAATACAAGTGAAGCCCCTGATCCAGCAAACGTACAACATGCAGGCAGACTGCGATGCTCCTATGAAGGCTCATTGAAATCCATGGAGCTCTGTGGATCCATGGAAGTCTGCCTGCACATTGTAAATTACAGGAACCTAAGGCTGGGATTTTCAAGGCTATGTCTACCTTAGACTTCTACCACTATAGTTTTGTTGGTCAGGGATGTGAAAAGGTGTGATCCCTGACTGATTTAGCTGTGCCAGCAGAAGCCTGCAGTTTAGATGCAGTTATACTGGTGTAATGCCGACCTGGTTGTCATCATTGAGGATCAAACCTGGGACCTCTTGAGCTTAATGCATGAGCCTCTACTACCTGAGCTAAATGACACCTTTCTGTTAGCAAAGGTTGTAGTAGGCTCATCAATCTCTAGCTGGCCTAGCCACCACTAGAGCAGGACAGATTGCCATGCCGAGCAGGCAGCAGTCACACTAGCAAAACTTCCCTGGTAAAACTTTTTTTTTCTTTTAGGGACAGTGGAATGAGCTATACTGTGGAAGCACAGTTTTGCCAATATAAACTACGTCCACACTGAATGCTTTGCCAGAGTATACGCCGGTATAGCTATACCAGCAAACTGATCCTAATGTAGACATGGCCTGAGGGAGTTAGGCAACCATTTGCCATTGTAAGCAAGTGGGAATTGGATGCCTTGGTCCCTTTGACCCCTTTGAAACTCTCAGCCTCCATGGATAGCACTAACTTATACACCAAAGACAGACTTAGAAGGGTGAACAATGCAGGATTCATTCCCTTTTTTGGTATTTTTTTAGCTTGATTTATTTTCTCCTTATTTGTGTTATTTGCCTTTTTTTTTTTTTTTGGCAGCTGTGAGGATAAGAAACACCCAGGATTTGAAGGAAAGTAAGGTAGTGGCTGTTTGGAATTTTATCAGTGTGTTTTCCTCCTGTATATGGGAAAATATGGGAAAAGGCACGGTGGTGTTTGAGAGAAGCAGACTGGTGGGCAGTAAAGGCTGGGAGCAAAGGTAAAGGTCATTATGGCAGTAGGTAACTAGATCAGTGAGGTAGAGTGCGGCTAAGTTATGAGGGGCCTGAGAGGTAAAGACAAGAAGCTTGCGTTTTGATGAAGAGGTGAAGAGGGAGCCAGCGGAGGGACTCGAGGTGGTGGTTGATGTGGTCAGAGAGATGGGCTGAAAAGATGATTATCTGAGCAGAAGCAGCAGTCTGAATAGATTGGAGAGGAAGAGGTTGCAGTAGTCAAGTTGTGAGATGACGAAGGCTTGGAGGAGAGTTTTGGCTGAGTGGCTGGAGAGGAAGAGCTGGAGTTTAGAGGTGGTGTGGAAGAAAAAGTGACAATTTTTAGGTAGGTCCAGTGAGTGAGCCAGATCAAAGATGTCAACCAGGTCGTGGGCCTGAGTGACTGGGAGGATGGTAGTGCTGTCCAGGATAGAGTAATCAAGCCAGTTTCATTTCCTAGTGCTCATCCACAGTAGCTGGGTTGCAAACGCTGCAGGAGAATGTTCCTTTGATTTAAAAAAATCTGTTTAATCTTAAATATAAGAAAAATTACATTGACCCTATGCTTTATAAAAAAAAGTTCTTGGAGACTCCACTGAACCAGCTGCAAAATGGGGATAATTATATTAACATAGCTCACAAACTGGGATTTGGAGCCTAAAGGCAGAGATTGTGTCAGTAGCAGTGTCAGGTAGAAAATTCGCAGTCCCCTGTTCTAACAAGCCAGCTCTGCAACATTCAGTCTACAGCGTATAGCCAGTATGCTGTAAAATATTGTGAAAAGAATCCTGTGGTTTGATTACTTCAATAATCTCAACATCTAATTCTAATTTTTCAGGTACATAGTTCAGAGCTAAGAATCTATCTCATCCGAGTGCGTTTTTCTTCAAATTTTCAGTCTGGTTTGTCTAGGGAGACAGGGTGACATTTCTTGGGTATCTGAGGTTTTGTTCATTTGTTATTTACCTCTGCCACAACCCTCTAAAACAATATTTTAGAAAATGACAGAGAAGCCGCTTTTGTGAAATGTCACGATCACAACCAATCACATTGATTGCATGTTATATTTATCGTCCACCAGTGTCCCCTGCCACCAATTTCGTTTCTTGAAACTACAGAAGTCTACAAATTGAAGCAGGAGCTACTCTCATGGTGAGTTGTCTTAACAACTTTCTGCAGAATCTTGTCTTAGTATTAGAGCTGGCCAAACTATTAATTTCGAACACTGCCCATTCTGAACTTAGTGCCTTCTCAGTCAGGGATTCAGTTACTAGTATTAAGTATCTGCCAAATACCTTTCAGCCTATGGGTTATTTGCTTTCATGAGTCAGTATTCATTGTGTGTGATTGGGTATCTGTGTCACATGGTGTTGTTTCTGCTCCTTGATTGGATGACTGACACCTTTTAAACAGAAGAAAAATCAATAACTAAATCCGAGTACAAAATTTCAGACGATTTGAGGTAAAATTTGTGAAACTTCAGGTTTGCAGATATGTGGTGTTTATCTGAATATGTATAAATGATGAACAGCAGCACACCATCAGTCCTAGGAAAGCATACTCCTCATTCCTTTTATTTGGGGAAATATTCACAGAGATGGGTTGTTGTTTTTTTAAATATTATTCACCGTGGTCTGCTTAGTTGTCTCCTTACCTACTGCTAGTATTTTTCCTTCAGAAACTGTGTGATGCCTGTGATTTATATATGCTCCACAAAGCACTCAGAAGGAGCCATTTCATCGACAAGCATTTCCTAAGTCTTTATCTTTGTTCCCAGAGCAAAAAGACACCAGTAATACAACCTATAGCTACTTACTGACTTAGCGGTGCTTCTCATGTAGACGTATAACACTTGCACTCAGATCCAAATTTTCAAACTTAGGTGCCTAAATTTAGCCAGTGAAATCCATATTTAGGTACTTGCGATGGCGTTCCTGTGATGCAACCTGGACTGTGGGACTGCTGAGCCTTCTGTCCCACCAACCTGGGGTATCCCTCTCACACTGTGATGCTTCTGGTGAACTACACGTCTTTAGCAGGTACTGCACTTACACAGACATCCACAGGCAGGGACACACCCAACTAAGTTACATGAATGCTTTCCTCAGCCACCCCGAACCAACAAAAGAGAGGCTCCAGCCATTTCCCCCCCAGTTCCCCTGTCTTGCACCCTAGAACTGTACCATCTTGCTCTGGTCAGAAGTCTCACTAGTGTAAGTTCATGACCCAGTCTGCCCCTCCCTTGATGTGGAGAAGATACACAATAGCCTTTGTAAACTGAGCTGAGATTTCCCAAGCACTTCAAACCCAAACACGCTGTTTTAGGTAAAATATAAAACAGATTTATTAACTACAGAAAGCTAGATTTTAAGTGATTATAGTAGCAAGTGTAGAGATCAAAGTTGGTTACCTAAGAAATAAAAGTAAATTTCCAGTCTGAGTTCTATAAACTAAACAGTATTTGAATCGAGCAGTGTCTCATCCTGATAGATGTTACAAACAGGTCACAGACCTTCAATACGTAGACTGGAACTGCCTTTCAGTCCAGGACCACTCTCCCCAGTTCAAAGTCTTTGTCCTCCAAACCTGTTTCCAGGTGCTGAGTTGTGGGGGGAGTGAGGCCAAGCCATAATGTCACTTCCACTCTTTTATAGTTTCTTCCAGCTTGCTGGAAAGATAAAAGTGGCTTGATTTTTCAGAGGAGTTGGGCACCTATGGTTCCCTTTGTAGTCGAGGGCGTTACTAGAAAGAGAATGGCTGACTAGTTGGGATTCTGTGTGGCTAGTTTTTCTGAAATTTATTTGGCGTATACAGAATATCTGATGGTGTATTCTGGGTATTACACATTCTGGCACTCGTTTGTGATGAGTGCATAATTCACCATGGCATCACTATTCATGAGTAATGTGCTCCATTCTGAATCCATGCTTATAAGAGCTTTTACCACACCATGTTATCATGTTCTCTCCTTAGGCCCAGTGGATAGGCATTGGAAGGGGAGTCAGGAGACCTGGACTCTATTCCTGGCTCGGCCAATGACCTGCTCTTGGGCAAGTCACTTCATTGTTATTATTATTTGTATTACAGTAGTGCCTAGAGGCCCTAGCTGAGATCAGGGCTCT
This sequence comes from Chelonia mydas, assembly GCF_015237465.2. Lineage (NCBI taxonomy): Eukaryota > Metazoa > Chordata > Testudines > Cheloniidae > Chelonia > Chelonia mydas. Next base: position 125,261,822 of record NC_057852.1, on the reverse strand, counting down.
CTGTTCTTTTCAGGGGGTTGGGTTTTTTAATGCAAACCTGAATTTTTTCAATGAAAATGGAAATCTTTCTGTGAAAAAGTCAATTTAATCAAAAGCCATTTTCCATTGAAAACATTTTGATGGCTGTTTTTTTCAACCAGCTTTATTCAGTACTGGCTCAGGAAGAACAATGCAACCTAGTGATTTCTTTAGAGATCTCCCATTTAGTATTGACTCGTCCCATCCAGATTACGCTGTGATAGCTAATGAGACCACAAATTGAGGGGATATGGCTGAGAGCTATGTTAATAAATTAATATCAGTGGGATGAGCCCTGTTCTTAGTTATACCAAAGCAAATGCCTTGACTTCATAGTAGTTGGACAGTACCTGTGAGCAAAATTTGGCCCTAAAAATGCAGCTTCTTTTAAAGGAATTCAGATATCAAGTTTATAGTTCTGCCCCAGGAAATCTCATCAGCTCTGGTTTCATAATTACTTTCCTAGAAGCACAAGCACAGTAATGACATAAACTTTAATTTTGTGAATGTTCTGTGATGTAAACCTTGAGAAAAGCCTTATCTTTGTATTCATATTTGTGTTCTTAATTGCAATCAATATGGTGAGAAACTATTTGATTCCCAAGTATACCACATTATCTGTTATAAGAATAAACTACAGTGCAGATTATGCAAATACTATTATATAACCAGAACAGTTATTGCAGTGTCTGCCTTAGTATATATATCAATGTACTGCAGCAATTAAACAGTGTAGTGAAGCCATAGCAATTACCATTCTAAATTATCATAAGAAATTCACTGTATACCATAATATAAATCATTTCCTTATAGCAACTACCATATATGTTCTTTGGTTTTTATTTTAAAGTCCTTATTACTTGTCATTTAAATACAGTACCAAATGATTTATACCCATATTTGCAAGTACATATTGAAACAACTATATAATGTTTGCAAAAAATCCACTGTAATGACTACAACTATGCTAACTTATCAGTTTGCTATGGTATTTTTTAAAGAAGGAATCCAATATAGTTTTGGTTGTTTTGGTTTTTTTCAAAATCCACCCAGAACCAGATATAATGTTTATGTGGTCTGATTCTTGGTAAAGCGACCTTCCCACAATTTTAGGGGATTTAATTAGGAATTAAAGTGCAGCAACCACTGTGCTGAAATCTATTCATTTTTTAAATCAGCTTTCTTTCTTGGTAGTAAACAGACTCCCACTAAAACTTGTGCATGATTTTAATTACAGATAAGTTTCTCTTTAAAGGCCAGAGCATTCATGCTCAGTTTGCTAAGCTGAATTCAATATATCTATATGTTAAAGGTAGCAAGCTAATGTGTAAACAGGGAAAATATTGGAACCAATTGCTGTTAATTTGGTTTTGATCAATTCACATTGACCATACTTTACATGCAAATGAGAGTTGTGCTGGGTTATCCCAGATTAAAATAGCTGAGATGCTGAACTGCTTTTAAAAATCAGCCTTCAACAAGTTGAATAAATAGAGAAGTTTGGAAAACTAGAAAATAAGAACGACCAGATATAAAGAGATATTGATAAAGAGCAAGTAAAGAATAATTGAATATATCTCTACATGTACAGCTCATCTTGGGCCAGACAGAGGTCAATGTGACTTCAGTAGAACCTTGATTTTATGAACAACTAGTTTTATGAACCACTTTTACAAACCATTTTTCGCTACAGAAAAAATAAATCACATAACAACAGAGATGTTGATGAAGAACAAGTCGACATCCCTTCACATTCCAATGCCTTCAATGCACTGGAAATCACTTTGCAGTGGTTTGAAGGAGAGAAAGAAAGCAATGCAGTGCACCATGCTGCAACTTATGCTCTGTAGCTACTGTAATTTTGAGATCTTCACTTTTATGAACTTTTGGAGCTTATGAACTCATCAGATCCCCAATATGTAAAACAGGGGTAATACTATATTTGTGTAGTAAGACACTACTCATAGTAAGTCAGGTGGCAGAATCTAGCCCCAAGTTAGGATGATATGCAATTTATAGTAGTCAGGGAGTTAAAAAGTTAACGTATGCAAAACGTACCGTTATTTTTTAAAAGTCTTGGAAAACTTTGCAGATGCCAGATGACTGCAGAAAACCAAATGTAACACCAGTTTTCAAAAAAGGAAAGAATGATGATCCTGGCAATTGCCATCTGGAAAGCATCTAATTTATACCACTAGTAAAATAATAGGGTCATATACTAAGGGAAAAAATATTACAAAATATTTAGAGGATAATGGGACCATGAGTGGAGAGCAGCATGGATTTATAAAAAGAAATTTTGCCAGGCAAACTTGACTGCCATTACAAAATTAAGCCCAATCTTGCAATAGCTTATGCATGTATTTAAATTTGCTTGCATTAGTTGTCACAGTGAAGTAAATGAAACCAGTCATATGCATAAAATTAAGCATGTGAGTAAATCTTTGTGAGATCGGCATCTTACTGGATGAAGGGAAAACAGTAAACATTAGATATTTGTAGTTTAGTGAATCATTTGATACAGAGTTTAACAAAATAATACTCTCAGAAAGAATTCAAACTGGCTTGAAATGAACACTGGCTGTGAATAAAAAAGATTGAAAGAACAAACTAAACATAATAAGTTTGATCATATTGTGGGGAGTTGTCTAATGGGCTGCCTCTCGGCTCAGTGTTAGGACCTGACATAGAACCTAATTAATGAAAGCACATAAGTACATGTTTACCTTTAAGCAGGTGATTAACTGACTTCACTGAAACTTAAACATATGCTTAGGTGCTCTCCTGGATAGGGAAATTTCCCTGAATTGGGGCTTTATTAAATATTTTTAATGATTCAGAAAATGCAGTAAACTAAGCTGTGATGAGTAGCAAAAACTGGGGAGGGCCAATATATATAATAAGGAAATATATGATAAGCTCTTATTCTGGTGTCCTTGTGTCAAAGTGCTGGGGTGAGTGCTGCACATCGTTCCTGGAAGGTGGCTTTCCACACCTGAAGGTTCTGCAGCCACTGTGCATGATCCCAGACCTGCATAATGATGCACTCCCACTCCTCAGTGCTTGTTTCCCAAGCCCAGAAGTGATGGTCCACCATGTTCAGCTGCTCTGTGAATGCCAAAAGTAATCTGGTGTTCCTTTCCATGGCACACAGCAGGTCAGACAACTCTGATTCCTGTTCAGATTGGGAGCTCATGATGTACTGCATGACCATCCGTGATGTGTTCAAAACAGTGACTACAACAATAGAGAGAAGTGCGGGGTCCATCCTCTCTGACAGAGATGGTGGGTGGACAATAAACAGGGGCTGTTGAAAAATGGCGCGAAACGCAGTTGGAAGTCCATGGAATGTTGGGATGGAAAGAATTGCATTGTGGGATGTGGATCCCACACCAGTGATGCACTGCAATCCATTCTGCCTTCCCACAACTCCTGGCTGCAGAAGGTGGTGAGTAGCACAGTGGGATAGCTACCCACAGTGCACTACTCTCACTCTTGATGCAAGAGCACCAAGTGTGGATGCGCTTTGCAGACAGAGGGAGTGTAGGGTGAACATGCACAAGTGATGTAATTATAGCGTTTTTTGATTGTTGGCTTAATTTGCATCAACAAAACTCTGTAGGGTAGACAAGGCCTAAGGCAAAAAAGGCAACAGAAAATGACTGTTTAAACACCACTGGGAAATCCAGTGGCCTTCCTGGCTTTCAGTGCAACATGCAATGAGTAATTCAACTGCATTTGCATTAAATGTCACTACAATCTTTTATCGGTGATCTTTCTAGGAAAAAAAATGGAAGAAGAGAGACAAGTAAAAAAAAATATAGATTAAAATGGGATCCAGCCCAAACCATGTTCTTAAAAATTGAGCCCCTCCCCATATAGTTAGGTATGAAGAATTTTGGTTAAAGCACACACCTGCTTATCTTTACACATAGAATATCTTTATACATATTCAAATGCATACAGCTGAATGCATGCCTAACTGTTTGCAGGATTAAAGAGTTAGTATAAAACAAAAAGCAACAGGCAACAAGCATAACAAGCAATGGGGATATAAGGAGAAGGTAGGAAAAAGGTTACATTGATAGTATCATGCAGTTACTCAAGTCAGTTTTATACACAGATCGAATCAATACGCTTTCACACTTAAACAATGGACATACAATCTTGTTGCATTTTTGCATATTTTATGGACTGGAGACCAGGGTTCATCCTTTAAGTTGTTAACTTGATATAGGTGAAGTATTTAGATGATCAGTAGCTATGGAAAAGCGTTACTCGAAATTTATATTCCCAGATCCTTAGAAAAAGGCAAATCTTTGCATTCTTTCAGTACCACTCTGGATATGTATCTAAGATTGCCCCAAAGTGAAATACACTCTGACCATTCTGGGCTCTTGAATAGATAAGGATTTATCCACTTTGAATTTGCTGCAGGTTGGTTTCTTGCTGCAGAAAACCATTGTGGATTTCTTTTTTTAAATAGAACATTTTAAGAATCCGATTCAGGAATAGCATCACAAAGGACAGCTTTGGAGTTGTGGGATATTTTTCAGTGTACAGAATTAACATCCTTTAAAAAAAAAAAAGATTATGAGAATGAACTCAAACCAAACTGTGACTTTGCTAATGCTCTACAGCTTTTCCCCTGTCTTTCAGGACTGATCCCAATCCTCAGTCAGTTCAAGGGATTTAGGTGAATAAATGCTTTATAATCTTTTTCTTATTTAACCATTGTCCCTGTACAGGTTGGGAGTTTTCCTTGGCTTCCAACAAGGCAAATTCAAAGTGAACAGTCAGCGCGGAAAGAGGGTTTCTGTTTTCTCTTGACTTGTTCCTGGTCCTATGTTCTCTTCTCCTTTTCTGTGTTTCCTTGAGATTTTGTTCATTTGTTCTTCCAAATTTGGACTTAGTAAAAATACATTTTTACAAACCTAAAGACCAATTTCAACTGTTTTTTCTCTTTCTAAAAACAAATTTACAAGGCAAAGAGCGATTTTGGAAGGAAAAATCACCTTGTCATATTTCCACCTCAAACAGCACAAAGTATTTGAAGGGCAATGCATGTATTTTACCTGTGTGTTCTCACATCTGTGAGCGTGATAGTGTCTCAGGCATCCTAATGGAAGAACAGCCACTGCAAAAGAGTAGGGAAGCACCATGTCCCTGTGATCTGACCCGCCCATTAACTTTGAGAATGTGTGGCTTCAGACCCGTTGCTCCAAGGGAGCAAATATTTTGGTGTAAAATATTTTTTTTCTCAGGAATCATCATCATTGTTTTTTTAGACTGTTCAGGGACCTACAATGAGCTGAGATAGTGGAATGACCCAAAACTCATTCTGTCTCTCTCGAGTTCCCACAGGATCTAGGCCTAGCATTTCACAAATTCAGTGTAACCATTCATTACATGAGGCAGAAACTCTGGGATCAATTTTAGAATATAATGAGGAGGTTTAAATGTTCTCAAAATACCATTAAATGCTTATTTTCTCCCATTTGTAAAGATACTAAAAAAAAAAGGGGGGTAGACTCCAAGCGCTCTTGTTAGTTTATGTGGTGAGACTGATAACAGTAATCCATTAAGGCATATGTCCATGCCAAATCCTTTTGTAGGGAGTCTTCACTTTCTTTTCCAATTACACATTTTCACCCTCCTAATATATAAAGAAAACCTTGTATTCCTTAATAGTTGTTTGCACAGTCTGTGGTCCCCACAGAGCTAAGAACAACAATTGCTATGTTTTAAAAGGGTACGGTTTGTAAATTGTTATATTAACCGCTGTTTTAATACAGTTTTTTTGCAAGTATTGGTTTGATAGTTCACAATAACCTATGAATGTTGGAAAATTAAGTTGAGCTATTTGGTTTTGTCTTGGCATAATTTCCAAAGCATAAAACCATTTTTATAACAGCATGGGGTTAATATGCTGTATATCGTTCCATGTACAGCCAGAAAAAAGTCAGGGAGGGGAAGAACTCTGCAGTGGTATTATAATGGAATGAGAGTAAAAGTAAAATTTCATGCTAAGCAATTTGCCCCATATTTTTCAGCAGCATCCTGTAGTCATAAATGACATTTGTTTGCAAGTCTTGTAATTTATTATACTTAACACGTTGTACATACAGGATGTGCTTGCACGTGTGTGTGTATGCAGATGTAGATAACAATGCACACACATGGATGCCTAAATAGGAGGCTAAAGTAAGGGCGAACATATAAGAAAGGTCTATAAGAAAGGTCTTCTTCCTTTCCCAGGCTGGTTTCCTCTACAGCACCTCTTCCTCTTCGGTTGCCATAGTGTGAACACCCTCTCTCGTTTCAGTCTACTTTAACCATTGCATATGTATTCATACGAGCATGTTTCTATTTATCTTAGGAGTTTTATACTGCCACTCACTCCCATAGCGTCTGAGTACCCTTTTCATAAAACAGTGACATTCCTAATTGACTTCATGGAATCTCTGGCTCTTCTTTTTTGGGTTAGTGAAAGCTCTGCTTGGGGTAGCATCTCTCTTTTGGTGGAAGAGAGAGGGAGCAATTGATGTAATGAATGTTGTTCTGAATATGGAGGGGAAAAGTTACCAAACAGGAAGGTTTTCAGTGTTTTCTGAAGGTGGCTAGACCCTGAATTTGTCCTCTAGAAGTCTGTGGCATAGACAATTTGCCTCAACTGAGGATGCTTTTGTGCTCTGCTCTTGCTTTGTGTGTTCTGGGCTTTGCAGAATTGCGTTGTCCCAGAGGAGCACAATTGTATTGGCAGCTTGCCGATGGAGATTTGATGTTTAAGGTAGCTGGGACCTGATCCATTAATTAAACTGAAGCTTAGGACCCTGGGGTGTGTGTGTGTGTGTGTATGTATATATCATCTATATGTACAGATATATGTAGAGTTGGTACCCAGGCAAATTACAGCTATGCCTGTGCCAATTATCAAAATCCTATGACTGCATCACCTGACCACTAATCCATCTCCTTTGGGCCTTTCTAATACTCCAAACCCTTCCATACCGTCAAGCAGGGACCCACAAAAATCCCGAACAACTCAGACTGCCACAGACATGTTTCCTCCTTCTACTTCAAAATGTGGAATTTATTCCTAAATTATATCTACCCAAGGCTGGCAAGATTCAGTCCTGGCCTAGTGACAGGTTTTCCTATATAGAAATATGACACAGATTTAAAGCCCAATATCTCAGGAAGCTGGGGGGCTAGAAATAGGAGAGGAGATAGAGACAACCAACTTCCCTTTGGGACCCTACATTTGCTTCTAGCTCTGGTAGCTCCGCAGATGATAAACTTCAAACTGACGATATTTTTATGTACAGAAATGCAATTTTAAGTTTATTTTTAGAGGTTTTTCATAGTTACTTCTCCACTCTGAACAGTTAAACTCATGATAACAAAGGCACCGGGCTTTATAGGCAGAGAAATAAAAAACAATAGTACCAATAACATTTTTTAAAAAGTTCCTAATACCATTTTTCTGGCATACCCCGAATACATGATGCAGTTGCATGGTATAAAAGTTTATCAGTGCGCATCTGGGCTAACCCGTATAACTCAGAGTAATGTGGGTACTCCCCAACCCATGCTGATGAACCTTTTGTGCACCATTGTATATTCCCCATTTTTTTGGTACTTCTGACCACCTCCCCTGCTCTCTGCCCATTAATCCTCCCCCTGGGACTTATTCTAACTTTCCAAACCCCCTGAATACCTTCAAACAGGTAATTTTTTTTTTAAACCAACCCTGCCCAGAAATATTTCCTCCTTTTGCCCATAGATAGGAATTTTCCCTGCAAACATACCGTGCCAAAGCCCAAGATGGACACTATTTGGTTGTGGGTTAGTCATTGCTTTTCTGTAACTAAACATGCCACACCTTTGAAACAGACTCTCCTGCAGAATTGGAATTGGGACCTGCGGCTTGTTCCTACCCTTGGAAGATAGCAAAATATTGAACACCATACTTAGGTGTGTACATAGTCACTTAACTGCAGTGTGCCTCTGTGTTCCACCGGTAAAATGGGCATAATAATCCTCCCTGATTTCACTGGAATACTGTGAGGCTTAATTCATTAATATTTGTAAAGGCTTTGGAAGTTCTGAGATAGCAAACACTACAGAAATGCAAATTGTTCTGAGTTACATGGGACTTGTACTCAATTGGGGCATGATCCAGGACCCATTCAAGTCAATCAGATTTTTCCTATTGAGAATGGGGTCATGTCCATCAAGATGAAAGAACTCAACATTTCATAGGACTTTGCCCATTGTTAGCATGCAATGTATCCCCCCTTACTGCTGCAATAACTAAGGATAAATGGAGGAGGAACTGACATTTGTTGTCTAGTTACCCAATTTTAATGCAAGCAGCTAGTTTTGGAAACCTATGCTATGCTTAGAATGTGATTAGAAGACAGTTGGGGGTGATGTTTGGGGGAGTTCAGGTGTTCTGCGCCACTGCTCCCTAGTTTACTCATCAACAAATTGATTTTAAAAAGGGAGGATCTTGTAGATATTTGAGTGTGTTTTTCACAAAACCGTCTGGGCTGTATGATAGCCCCCACCCTTCTTTTTTTTCCAGACTGCCATCATCAGTGATTTGGAAGTGTAGAAAATAGTATTATAAGGGAACAGATGCGAACAAAAGGGGTGAAATTGAATGTATTAGTATTCAGCAGTCTGCTTTTGATTACCTCTGACTGGAAAATATTTGGAAGCCACCAGGGTCCCCTCAAGTGTTATGATTTGGTAAATTCAGCCCTCGTGTGTTGAGATTCAGGCTCTCTTATTGAAATTGAATTGATATTTTGTAAACTTCATTTGTGAATAATGTGATCTGACAGGGACAAATGCGAGAGAGAATTGTTTTCAAACCTTCTCCAAATGAAACTTATTATTGAGTAAATACGGATTTCTTTGTCTCTTTTCCTCTCCTTCTATCCTGAGTGTCTTCATGGCCTGAATATGTATCAACTTTTCCAACGTAATTGAATTCATTCAATCATGTGTGGGCAACAGAAATGGGCAATAGAATATATTCCTGATGGGGAAAAATTGAAAAGAAGAGGAATTTCTACTCAAGTGCCGGGCTGGTAGGTCAGAGTGCTATCAAAGCAGAGAGATAGACAGAAGCTTCTTTCTGATTACCTAGGGTTTGGACATTCTCTCTCTCTTTCTCTCTCTCTCTCTCTCAATAACCGCCCTCTGATATAACGCAGGCTTTCCAATTTTACAGGCCCGCATCAGGCCTCAGATGTGTTACATATTAATTTCCCTTTGCAGAAAATTTGCCAAGCTTTAGTTCAAATTCAGTTAGTCGGATTGATGAAAGTGGCAAAAGGATACGACATTTACTGATTCTCCCTTTTCACCTTTGATTAGCTCAACCGGTGAATTATTCCTGCCCTGTCAGTGTGCGATTAAAATTGCTCGGGCCAAGGTTGCGAGTTCATACTTTCTGATGTAACTGAAAGAAAATAAGTTGAGCCGTGATTTGTCTGACAGAGACCTAGGATCATTTCAATCGCAGTGTTGCCATTATTTTAACAGGACAATCCACGGCAAAGTAAATACATAAAAATAAAAGCACCCGCCTTTCCATCCTCCTTCTCTTACTCATAATATACTCTTCATTCCCATCCATATGCCCAATGGCACCTGCTCAGACTCAGCTGTCATTAAGCAGGAGAGCTCCTTGTCACAGGTCTAAACAAGCTAACAGAGCTTTATACCCTGTGGTCAATATTTACAAATAAAAGGCTGCTAATCAAGGGTAATGTACTTCCATAGGGTATGAATCTCATTTAGACTGGTGTTTTCGGGAAGCATTTCTATTCCGGGGATTTTTTTTTTTTATTCTCCAAATGTACTGTCAGGCTTGATCTTCTCTGGAAACTCCAGGCTGTTGGGGCTGACCACGAGTTACCTTGGCCTGTTACAGAATGGTTCAGGGGGAGTGAACTGGCTGGGCTGGCTTGCAGCCACTTGAAGGGATAAACAAGAAAAGAGATAAGGAGGGTTAAGTGTGGGAATAGAAAACAGTAGTGTTTCCTGCCACAGCCTGCTTGTGGATGTACACGCCCCCCCCCCTTAGAAAGAGATGACGATAAAAAACGGCTATGCGAGCTGCTTTAGACGAGCAGTCTCACCTGTGGACCCTGGCCTTGTGGGTGTCCAGGAATTCCCCAAGCTGGAGCCGCGCCTGCTACGAGCCCTCAAGGACAAGCCTGGAGGGTCCGGGACTGTCCGTAGCAGAAGGGGTGTAAGCATTGATTCTTGGTTTCTTGGTTGCTGGAAAGCATGTATTTAGTAATGTGTGAAGGCTGGGAACCTTATTATACTTTGGCGATAAAACCAGTTATACTTATGCACCTGGTGTGGCTTCATTGAGTGTATCCGAGCCCCCATTCCCCCACCTCTGGTTTGGCTCGACACAGGCTGAGGCTGTGCATGGGTGCATAAAGACTGTGCTGTGTTAAAAGGGAGGCATGTCCTCATGGTTAGAGAAAGAAATAGGAGTCACAAGCTCTAACCCTGTCTCTACCATTGGCTTGCTGAGTGGCTTTCCTCAATCATTCTGTGCCTCATTTTCCCCATATGCAACATGCTAACGCTCTCCTGAGGTGGTTGTGTGAGGCTTAATTTATTAAGTTGCCATTTTGCTATGTTATAGCCTGGAAAATTGTCAGATGTTAACAATGTTGGCCCCAGCAAACCATTTTCACAGCAACGCGCGGGTTCCCGTACATGGTGCAATGCAGTCGTCAAAATGTCACATGTGCCCCACCTGTGGTTGTGAAATCTAATCCCAGAACAAGTGGGCAAGGTCTGAGCTAAAGTGGAAGGAACCAAGGGGCAAGTCACAGCATATGCTGCCCTGCAAAAAGTGCATTCACGGATATTTACCACGACTCAGTGCTGCCTATAGCCACAGTAACTTGCCATCTGTTTGGCCCATGCCCTTAGCCACATAAACAATCCGGTTGGCAAAGCCATAGGGTGACCTCTGAATTAATATGGTCATCTATACTTGTGGCAGTGTTATGGCTGCTCTTGGGGCCTGAGACAAAGGTGAGACCAGGCCTGAACACCTTTCTGGGGACTGCTAGGCACCTGTGTGTCAACCAGGCTTTCCAAATGGGTACTCAAAAAAGTATCATCAAGTGCTAAGATAAGAGGCATTGTAAGCATTGTTAACAGCATGAACAGGGACCTTTCTTTCAGGATGGCTCCTTGTCTGGTGACTTGTGTTGATTGTTCAAACCACGTCCATTGCTTTTTCCTGCACATAATGTTTTCTGTATACCTGAAGGCATGCAGTGGAGCAAAGTTTATAACAAGAGCTTTTCATTCACTTTTCAATGCACTTTTACCCCTTGCATACACTTCACTGCAGACTGACATCGTAAGGCCTTCAGAAAGCTGAGATTCTGGATTAAAAATAAATAGTCTGGTTGGTTCCCCTATCTAGGAAATCCTGAGGTTTCACTGAACCTTTAGTCTTGCCAAAGCCTGGTTTGCCAGAGAGACTAAATCCTTCACTGTACCATACTCACTGCTCTTGGTTGGATCAGGTAGAAATCGTGGTTGAATATGGAAGTGAGGAACATGTGCATAGAATTCTGTGTGAATGGCTCTCCCCTGACATTCTAAGGCTGCTATTTTCATAGCCCTTCTGTAAATCCATTATGCAAACAGGACTTCAGTAATTCTGCATGGACAAAATTGGCTTGATGAAGCTGAAGGCCCAGATATGCAAAGCTTTCTTCTGAGCAAGTGTAAAAGGTCTGCAAATGTCCACGTGAATGGAAGCCTCGTATATGTAGCCATACTCCTAAAATCCTTCTCCTAGAAAGTCACCTTTTGAAAGTACTAAAATCACTGACCATTAATAATGAGGCCTCCATCACAAATAAGGTTGTTTTAGGTCCATCAAACAACATTCCCAATCAAAATATTTGAGCTATAGCCATGGTAGTGTTTTCTATCTTTATATAAGTTATTAATTTGTATACTTAAAAAAAAAATTGAGTCCGCTCATGGGAACACTTTATATTTTCTCAGGCTTAAAAGTGCTCTAGCTATGGCCTGCTAAGTCTTATGGCCATGAAGAATGCATGTCTTGGTTATAAATGGTATCCACTTTAGCTTCATAGCTTAGAGCTGAATAAACACAGAATCACTGAATTGTACTCAATGGCTCTATTTATACTGTATTTTGTTAGCATCTGACATAAATCTAGTGTGATTTGATTGACTATACCCAAACTAGAGCTGGAGTAAAATAATGAGGGCGTTTGATAGCGGTGCTGCCAGTCTTTAGTAGCAATGACATTTAACGTAATAGGTAGCAGGTAGGTTAAAATGTGCTTTTTATTTGTTGTACATACATTTTATAAAAGAAAGATGTACTAAGGCCCAGGGTGCAATTTTTCACACCGCCCCTCCAGATAGGAAGCTAATTAAAAACAAGGCAAAAAACTGATCATGAATGAACGCATTGGCCATTGTTTAGTGTTATACAGAACTGTACAAAAAAGATCATTAAATTCCATTCATCACTTGGGTTTAAATTGATGCAAAAGTCTTGTACATCTGTGCATAAGGCAGAGCCTAAGCAGGAAGGGTATTAAATCAGTTTGAGTGTCTTAGGAAAGAAAACATTTAGCAAGTGAAATAATAAAGAGTGGAATATGATAACACTGCTGTGAAGAGTGTTAGCTCATTTGTTTTGAGGGCAAGTCTGAGAGGCAAGATGGAGGTTATATAAAGGTTAATACTAAAATCATAAAGAGTTTGAAATTTTCAGTGAAAGTACTTTGCGTCGTTGCAACAACCAAATCCATTTTTATCATCTTCATATATAAAAGACACTCCTTAAAATATTTTTGTTTAATATTATAAATTTGGAAACTCATGACTTATGAAATTGTAAGATAAGAAAGGATTTTAAAATATTTTAAACTGGGACTTTATGTTGTATATTTTGACTGGCCACCAATTTCTTTTTTGATAAAATATGTTAATCATTTCTCCCTTTTGAAAAATTCTCAAGTACTTGATATACCAGCCAGTCTGTGAGCAAGTGTACTTAGCCTTACTCAATTCAGTTAATTAGTATCAATTTTCTGAAGGCATTGAGAGGATACAATCATTGTGGTCATAAAAATTGACTTCTGTTTGTTACCCACAGTTCTTCTGGAGTCATAAAAATTATCCTCAGCTCTCATGTGTGCATGTACTTACAAACCTCTATTAACATTACCACTTGCACTTTGTCATAAAATACTAATTGCTTATTGACCAAGTCACAGAATTTGGGTAAAAAGTATATCTAACAAATAATGAAGTCTAAAAAAGTGTTCTCATCTTACTGTGTTACAAACCACGGTCCCAGCCCTGCAAACAGGTATTCTAGTATGGACCATTAAACAGAGTTCCATTGACTTCAATGGAGTTTGCGCAGATGTAAGGGTCTAGGGCTGCATAATTTGACACTTGGGTACCTGTCTGCAGGAGCAGAGTCCAAAGAACATGCATAATTCCTATTAAAGTTAGTGTGGACCGATGGAGAGGAGACTAGACCTAGGAGTGAGTTCAGGAAAAATTCCCTTTTTATCCTGTTTAATTTCAACTTTTATTATTAAATATTATTTATATCTGTGATGGGCTCCCCACTGTGTGAGGTGCAGTACAAATATGTAGCAGGGATTTTCAAATGAACCTGTGGGAGTTAGGAGCCCAACTGCCATTGAATTTCATAGGCCTTGAATTTCAGTGGGAGTTGGGTGCCTAACAAAACCCATCCATCTCCAGCGTGTCCCAAGATGGTTACAGCCTTGGTAAATGACAAGGCTCAACAAAGTGGATGAAAGACACAGATAGGTGTATAGAGAAGAGAGTCAGGATGAAGTAACAGTAATGGCAATATGAGTTTGGTTTTGCTCAGGCTAACTGTATGGACAGTGTAGCTATGCACACTTTATTCTATATGTCACTGTGCTGGCAACAGAATTGGCTGAATGATGTATGCTGTTGCCCTTCGTGATACCTGGGACTTAAGCAGAGCCTGGGCATTGTGCAGCCCCTCAGCACAGGAGTGAATTTCATGCAAACAGAACAAGTATAAAGAGGTGGCCTCCTAGTCGAGCACCCTGCAGCATCAAGCTGCGGCGCAATAGGTGCACCCATCCTCAGTTTCCGTTTTTTTGTCCACCCATGAAAGGAACATAGCCTCTCAGTGCCTGATACAAAGCCTGCCACTGGGCATAATTTATTCATATACACCAGTGTAGTCGTTCTCCAAAAGCCTTGTAGTTAAAGCATTCTCCAATTCCCAAAGCAAACATATAAAGATACAATGGATTTCCATTCCCCTCAGGGACATCACCTCCAAGTGACCTACCTGTAGGGCAAGCCTTCCAAAAATACCCTTCCTCTAGAGACCCCACACAAAAGTGAACTCCAAATAAATATACCAACTTCAGACTTTCCGTAGACTGAAACAAAACCAAACCATTCCCTACACCCACATTCCACATAAGACATTCCATATAAGTTTGTATGCATCACGAAAGGTTTCCCAAGTTCCTCACACAGTCCTTAAGGGAACAAATCTCTAATCCTTGATCTTCCATGGTGTGAGGCGAGCCTTCACTCCTTGAAGCGATCTCTGGCCAGGGGCCGGTCAAAGTGCCCATGTTCTCTACACCATATGTAGGAAGTCTGGTTTCTCTCAGGCTTTGACTGTCCAGTTCTCCTTCCTGGAGGAGGAGAGCCTAGGAGCACTCTCTGAAGTTCAGCTGGGGTCAGCTGACCAGTCACAGATGCACTAGCCTCTTCCTTCTTAAAGGGCCAGTGTCACCCCATGACAAAGAGGCTAAATTAATTGAGTAAATCAGTGACTTTAAAATACCTCAATCGGTCCCTATTTAAAATTTGTTCACACTAGTAAGTCACCATATAAGTGAGGGGGAAATTAGCCAAATCAGACGTCTCTACTCAAGAGAACCAAAAAATGGAATAACAGGGGTTAGGAACTGAGATGAAATTCATCTCCATGTAGAGGGCCAGCCTAAAGCCTATGCACGACTGAAGTCCCACTTGAGCCCTCTGTGAGCCCTGACTGCCTTGTTCTAGTTAGTACTATGTGCTCCTTGTCCTGAGCATCAAATTTGTTTATTATGAAAATCATCTGCAGGATGCTGTGCACTCTGGTTCTGATCCAGATCCAGTAAGGCGTGTAACCTCATGCTTAACTCTAAGCAAGTGCATGTAAAGTTAACTATGTGATTCAGTGCTTTGCAGAATTTGGACCAGAGTGCTCAGAACCCAATGTAAGCAGCAATTTATATTGGGGTTTCCTTTTTTCCACTGTAAAATATAAATTCAGGTTAACGGGACTTAACAGTTGTCATGAGCATTAACTTCCTGAGTAACACTACTTCTGATTTACACTGGTGTAACTGAGATCAGAATTAGGCCTTAAATGCAAATATGACTCCAGGGTTTTGGGGTAAGTACCTCTCTGTTGTCAACCTTCAAAAAAGTTTGAGTTTAGAGATGGACAAAGCGTGCAGAGGAGGAGGAAGGTCACTCTTATATTTTCCAAACTGGTTTGCTTACCCCTCATTTGGCTTTGTCTACATATTGTGTTAAGCATCTTCCTGTTGTAGCAGGTGTCATAATGCATGTAAAGAGTTAATTCCAGCCCGCACCTTTTTGCTTCAGCTCGCATTTTGGGAAGTTCATTTCCTACTACAATCAGTCAAGTGTTTCTTTTGCCTTAAAAGAGATTGCCAAATTAATTCTGCATAGATTTCATGTGCTGGTTGGGAGACGGTTTTGGTGGTGGTATATTGCAAGACATCAGAAATAAAAAGTCTCAGAAGTCCACAACACCTTTGCGTCTGCATTCTTGAGGTCCATCATTTTTATAGCCTGAAATGGGGGTTACATTCTTCTAAGATATGTAAAAGAGAAAACTTCCGAACCCCATTCTGTAGTGATGAGGCACAAACTTCCACCATTTGGGGTCAGTTTGTACCTGGTAGACTTAGGCCTGCATGGGGGAGGGTGAGAGTTGCACTGCCCCAGTGAGATCTCTGAAGACATTGGAGGAGAGTTTCAAAGGCACAAATGGCAGCTAGATACCAATCATATCTGTTTATACTACCGTGGGCTCAAGGCCTACACCTGACTAGCCCCCCTGGTCATCTCACATGGGGCAGGGAGCATGAGAGGGAGGCAGAGTCATGGCCCTGTGCCCCAACCAAGCTGACTGGCTGTGGAGGGAAGAGCACACTGCACCCTCTTTGAGAGTGGGGTAACAGCTGCACTCTGTGGGAGCTTTGGGAGGCAGACACCCCAGAACTCCTGATGGGGAGATGCCATTCCACACCTCAAGTGCTTTGTAACCCACTGTTTAGGATATGCTGCATGTCTTGTGAATGGCTGAGCCACAAAGGTTTGAGTCTGCTTTGGCTTCCAGCTAGGGGACTTAGACCATTAGCTCAGGTGGTTAGAGGTTCTTGTTGAAGGTTCAGGGTTCAAACTTTGCAATCAGCCCAAATGGCGATGACATCCCAGTGCTGTAATTTAATGTCTCAGGGTACCCCTTCATTTTTTTTATTTTATTTTTTTTGGTGGTTTTCTATGGCCTACATTTGCAAAAGTGCTAGTGATTTGTGTGTCTTGTGTTTTGGATGCCCACATTTCTGCTCCATTAAGTGGGCCCTGATTGTCAGAAAGTGTTTGAACACCTGCTCTTTGAAAATCAGGCCCCTTTGGGGTGTCTCAGGCTGGACACCCAAAACCTGAGGCTCATTTATTTTTAATGGGACTTGTGCTCCTAAATCACTTGGGTGCTTTTGAAAATCCCACCCACTGTTGCTTTGGATTGAGCATGATTCTAATATATAAGCAACTAGTGTCTGAAAAATCAGTTGGATTGCTTTTAAGGCAGAGATGCGCAAAGCTGCCTAGAGCACTTGTATGCTTCTTTCCCACCTAGAATTGGGTGTCCTGCTCCTCTTAAACATCTCAGCTTAGTATTTTTTCAAAACTATTATGCATTCTTTGAATGAAATACCTATTTGTTGTTTTTATAAAGGGCAAAATTCTTCCTTCAGGTCTACATGGTGGAACTCATTTCTGATATTCTGCTCTGTCTATCTCCATGCAACTGCTTGAGAATTGCATTATGATTTTAAACTAAATCCTGATATCCAGCAGACTCTGGGACAAATTCCTCTGAATGAGGGAGGCAACCTAGTGACAGAGGATGTGGAAAAAGCTAATGTACTCAATGCTTTTTTTGCCTCTGTCTTCACGAACAAGGTCAGCTCCCAGACTACTGCACTGGGCAGCACAGCATGGGGAGGAGGTGGCCAGCCCTCTGTGGAGAAAGAAGTGGTTCGGGACTATTTAGAAACGCTGGACGTGCACAAGTCCATGGGGCCGGATGCGTTGCATCCGAGAGTGCTAAAGGAATTGGCGGATGTGATTGCAGAGCCATTGGCCATTATCTTTGAAAACTCATGGCGATCGGGGGAAGTCCCGGAAGACTGGAAAAAGGCTAATGTAGTGCCAATCTTTAAAAAAGGGAAGAAGGAGGATCCTGGGAACTACAGGCCAGTCAGCCTCACCTCAGTCCCTGGAAAAATCATGGAGCAGGTCCTCAAGGAATCAATTCTGAAGCACTTAGACGACAGGAAAGTGATCAGGAACAGTCAGCATGGATTCACCAAGGGAAAGTCATGCCTGACTAATCTAATTGCCTTCTATGATGAGATAACTGGTTCTGTGGATGAAGGGAAAGCAGTGGACGTGTTATTCCTTGACTTTAGCAAAGCTTTTGACACCGTCTCCCACAGTATTCTTGTCTGCAAGTTAAAGAAGTATGGGCTGGATGGATGCACTACAAGGTGGGTAGAAAGTTGGCTAGATTGTCGGGCTCAGCGGGTAGTGATCAATGGCTCCATGTCTAGTTGGCAGCCGGTATCTAGCGGAGTGCTCCAAGAGTCGGTCCTGGAGCCAGTTTTGTTCAATATCTTCATTAATGATCTGGAGGATGGTGTGGATTGCACCCTCAGCAAGTTTGCGGATGACACTAAACTGGGAGGACTGGTAGATAGGATACAGAGGAACCTAGACAAATTAGAGGATTGGCCCAAAAGAAATCTGATGAGGTTCAACAAGGACAAGTGCAGAGTCCTGCACTTAGGACGGAAGAATCCCATGCACCGCTACAGACTAGGGACCGAATGGCTAGGCAGCAGTTCTGCAGAGAAGGACCTAGGGGTGACAGTGGACGAGAAGCTGGATATGAGTCAACAGTGGGCCCTTGTTGCCAAGAAGGCCAATGGCATTTTGGGATGTATAAGTAGGGGCATTGCCAGCAGATCGAAGGACGTGATCGTTCCCCTCTATTCGACATTGATGAGGCCTCATCTGGAGTACTGTGTCCAGTTTTGGTCCCCACACTACAAGAAGGATGTGGAGAAATTGGAGAGGGTCCAGCGAAGGGCATCAAAAGTGGTTAGGGGTCTGGAACACATGACTTATGAGGAGAGGCTGAGGGAACTGGGATTGTTTAGTCTGCGGAAGAGAAGAATGAGGGGGGATTTGATAGCTGCTTTTAACTACCTGAAAGGTGGATCCAAAGAGGATGGATCTAGACTATTCTCAGTGATAGCAGATGACAGGACAAGGAGTAATGGTCTCAAGTTGCAGTGGGGGAGATTTAGGTTGGATATTAGGAAAAACTTTTTCACTATGGGGGTGGTGAAACACTGGAATGCGTTACCTAGGGAGGTGGTGGAATCCCCTTCCTTAGAAGTTTTTAAGGTCAGGCTTGACAAAGCCCTGGCTGGGGTGATTTAGCTGGGGATTGGTCCTGCTCTGGACAGGGGGTTGGACTAGATGATCTCCAGAGGTCCCTTCCAACTCTGATATTCTATGATTCTATGATTTTTGTGGTACTTTTACCGCAATGGCTATTACCATGTTGTTCAAGTCAATAGAATGTCTATTGTCCTGTATAATATAGTCCTTCTTTATTTTCATCCACAGGGTTTGATTTTGATCTAGACACGTTCACCATCTAACCATACTTAATAATTCAATTCTTCTTATTTTTGAACAAGTTGCCTACTTTCCTTTTTGATGCATTCAAGCACTGTGAATTGTTCCCTAAAGCCAAATCTTTACTTTTTATTGTTATGTGAATATTCTGCTCAAACTTGACATTACACTTTTACTTCCCATTCAATAAATATCCATGACGTTCAGCACAGCAGTGGGTATTCATCCGTCCGAATACTAATTTATGACTAGTATAGTGCCATATCAATAGGTTTATGGATCAGAAATGCATAAATATGAAGTTCAAGCAGTGGCTCTTCTGAGAGTTAAACTCTGTCTAAACAAACATTCCTTCCAAAGTTCAGTAAATGCTGTTTTTATCTCTTGTTGCAAAGGTGATATGATTTATGATCCCTTTTGATTTCCCCTTATACGTTAGTGACAATATATAAGCCATCAGATTGTTGAGAATGAGGATACATTTCAGTTACCTCATTGAGGCTATAGCTCAATATTAACTTTCTGGTCTACTGTCTTACTGAACAATGCCTGTTCCGCGGACAGTTCATTTAGATATTGTCATGGTGTTGGAAGCTTTAAAGGGGTTAATGAGGTATTTATTCCATTATTGTTATTGGAAATTACAGTGTCTAGAACACTTACACAAAAAGATTAAAGATAGATGCTTTAGACCACTTTCTATAGTCTGATAGGCCATTATTTTCTGGTTCATAACACAAAATAGTACTTTTCATCAAGGAGCTCATATTCTCTAGATGATTCAAAAATTCACAGACCAAAACCAATGCGAAGTATTAAGTTCCTAATACTTTTTTTAATCCCAAACAAGTTATAATGCAAATATTTCAATCAAACAAGGTGAAATTGTTACACACATTCCTCATCACAAAGTTTGGTGACCTGAGCAGCTTGTAAAATCAGCACAGGCCTCCCATGGACTGGCTTCTGTTTGTATCGTCACTGTTACTGAACTGTGTCAGGTAGCTTGAGTTTTTATCAATGTAAGGTATGTGATTTGAAACATGTTCTCTCCTCTGTGTTTCAGGGAAAAGAGGTTGAGTCTAGCTTTTCTCACTTTAAATTGGATGGGGTTCTTAGAATGGTAAACATCCATTTTACATGGAGAGAAACGAAAGGAGGACAGGCATAAAGTGCCCTGATTCTGTAAGCCCTTGTGCTGCAGGGGGCGTAAGAATGTTGTGAGTCAGTGCAAGTGTAGTATCATTCATTGGAGGTAGAAACCAGAGGTGGTAAGTGCCAGGCATTTTACTAAGCACTGAGAGGTAGGGAGCCAGGTTCTTTGCCAGGGTCTGATCCTTTTGCCCTGTTCTGTTTGCATGAAGGAGACACAAAGCTGCCAGATTTCCCCAGTCTCCCAGTGAATGTAGAACTGGCATAGCTGGTTCCTGTGGCACACTCCACATGTATAAAACGCCTGGCATTGGAGGCAACAGGGGGTGTGGAGCGCTATTGCCCAGGTATTTTCCACTAGCTAATGGCCCCGAGGGGATCATAGTCAGACAGTGTATTTTACAGGAGCTCGTGGAGGCTGCTCTACACAAGGTTAGAACTGGCCCCAGGACCTGGGAGTGGCAAGTGGGTCATTTGCCCCCCTTCCCAGTGCACCAAGTGGATACTGGGCACAGCAGAGCATCTAGACCAATAAGTCTCAAGCGGTCTCTCTGCGCAGTGTATTACAAGTTCACAGGATAAAAAGAGACAACATGTGGGTAAAGAATTAGGTGTATCTGAGAAGAGGTGGACTTACATGTGATCTTTGTCATGCTGATGAGGTACTTAGCGTAGGCCTTGTTCAAGATGCTAGCTGGGAGTGACTCGGTGGCTACGTGGCAGTATTCTCATTCTCTATCTATCCATCTACCTAGGTACTTATATACTTATATATATTTATATCACCATAAAATCTGAGTTTCTCACAACTACAAATGGATTTTATCCTTACAGCACCCTTGTGGCATTATCTCTGTTTTACATATGGGAAACGGAGGCAGAAAGCATATTAGATGAGTAGCTTAATGTCACCTAGGAAGTCTGTGTCTGAGCTGGGCGTTGAATCTAAGTCTCCTGAGTCTCAATCCAGGGCCCTACCTATTAGATCATCCGTCCTTCTCCCGCTCAGCACTTTCCTCCTTACACTTATACGTGGAAAGTTCTGTTGTTCACCATAAAAACTATCCACTTAAAGATAAACTTGCGCGTTTGTTCAGGAGGTCCTTCAGAGATTCAGAGAATGGACTTTGCTTTGGGAAGAAATTCAGTCGGCATTTAGTTTATACTCCAAGCCATACAGTAATCCTTGAGGAAGACCGCAAGATAACAAACCACAAAACAATATGGTCTAGAGCCAAGATGCGTTGGGAGATATTCATGGAGCAGAAATAACTTCACTGTAACAGAAATGAGTTTTGTTTCCAAATAGCCTGGCGAATTACCTGATGCATCTTCGCAACAGAGGTTTAACACCAAAAATATTATTTTGGAAAAAAAAACTTTTTGTCTGAAAAAGTTGTTTAAAAACAAACAAATATTTCTGGGGTATTTTTTTTTCTTTATACAATAGAGAGAGACTATAAATCAGAACAAAAAAGTATTTATAGTCTGTATACAGCTAGCAATAACGGTTTCTACTGACCAGTACATCTGTGTGACTATTTCATCTTCCATGGTAACTTAACCACAAGAAAAAAACGCCTTTACAGTTCAGGGCACTGCTGCATGGCCAGAAGAGATTGAGTGGGTTTGTAATAATTCATAGACCTTTCACTTTCATTTTTCTTGCGCTGAGGAATTACATTCTGCTATTAAAATCTCTATGTGAATTGCCTGATAGAGTGTACATATTCTACCTGCTCAAACAGATAAATAGAACACGGAGTGCAGGGCGTTCTTACTAGTAGTAATTCTAAAGAATGTAGACTGCAATCGAGCTTCCTGTAGTTTTGTGGTGGGGGTGTGTGTGTGTGTGTGTGTGTGTGTGCGAGAGAGAGAGAGAGAGGCAGGATCCCTTAAAAGCCTTAGACTAGCAAGTATTATTCATCTTCCTTGTGTGCTAGCCATGTGCTTTTTCCTGGAGTGCTAATTAAAAGGAAGACAGCCTTGTAGCGGAACATGAATCTGAAAACCTCAAGCCACTGCTGCACGGCTGGATAAAGTACCATGTATTGCTTGCAAGCTCCTCTTTCTTTATAACTTAGATTCAAGGATTTCAAGGCCATCTACTCTGCTGGTGTTTTTGGGTGCAGTTCAGTGAAGCTATGCTGATTTATACCAGTTGAGGATCAGTCTCTCTCTCTGTTTTATACTGCCACACGTCACTGGTAACTGAGCTGTAGTATGTTCCATGTAACATCAATAACAATAGTAAGGTTCCTGGTGGACTTCATAGTTTCTGGCTCTTCTTCATTTTCAGGATCAAAAATCTGCTTGGGGTGGGAGGAAGGGTTTTTATTTTTTAGATTACATTAATCTCCTATTTGTTTTGGTTGGTAGGGGGTTGAGATTAGAAGGTAGTGTTCATATTGTGAATTTTTTGTCTGAATAATGGACAATATTTGTTCATGACTTGCAACTGTAATATAAATTGCTTTCATTTTTGTCTATTATAGATGCTAAAAGAACCCAGACAATATGGGTTCCTAAAAATCATAGGTCAAATATTGTTTGTCATTATACCAGAATACGTACATTGCATCCCACTGCCTATAAAGGGGTTGCAAATGCATAACCAACAGCAGAATGTAACCCCAGGTGCACACCTTAATATGGTAGGGATAATTAAGAACAGGCTGTGACTTTTTTCCCATGGTTTTCAGATAGTAGTAATGGTCAGTTCAGGTGACATAAAAATATCCCACACAGTATGGATATTTCCAAACTAAATACAATGGCTTCATTCCCCCACCTAGAAATCTGTGCTCTAGAAAAATAAAGTCAAAAGGGACTGGCTTATCCATTTGATGCTCCACTCTTCAAGTGATGGACATGAGTCAGTTTGGATGCAATAAAATCAAAAGGATGAAGCAGTCAGTCCTTCCCTCTTTGGGCCATGGTCTCCTCATTTGTAAAATGGACCTTGTAGGAGGGCTGTGAGACTAAGGCCCTGAGACTACATGAGCACACTCATGTGCAGAGCTCCTTGCAGGTTTGGGGATTTAATTCATTAATGTTCATAATGTGTACTGAGATATATGTGCACAGTCCCATTATTATATTGTCAAAGCTCTCCTCAAGGAATGTTGAACTAGTCTGGGGTAAATAGTCATTCAGCATTTATTTATTTACCCACCCTAAATCTTGGTCTGCAATTTGCAGGCTGATAAGTCTCCTGACACTGAAGAACCTGGAGTAGATTTTATCAACCTCCAGTCTTTCAGTTGCAGTTATAGCCTTGCAATATGTGACATGTAATTCATAATGTGAATGGGAGGGTACAGTAAAGAATACCAGTCTTTTGTAATTGGAAGGAAAACAGAGATCAATTTTCACATTGCAAAATGAAAAACAATATAGATTTTTTAAAATGGTATTTGTTTGATTTCTGCTGTTTTAAAAATTATAGTGATGAGGTTTTTTTTTTTTTTTAATTAGAGCAATTTACACATTGTTAGAACTCAGTTTCAGTGTTCTCAGATTGAGGACCAAGTCAGAGAAGTTACACCAGTATTCCCCAGCTAAGGATCTGGCCTTTGGCGTTCTAATCAATTTCTGTGCAAATTAAAAATTCAAATATAATGAACAAAGAATAGAATTATTTAAAATTACCCTGTGGAATGTCATTATAATGTGTTGGGGCCAATTCACCTTTCACTTATGCTGTTGTAAGGAACAACTCCGTTGAAGTTAATAGAGCTATACCGATGTAAAAATAATGTGAGAATAAAATCAAGCCCGATGGTGAATGGCTCCTGTCACAGGAGGTTATTCTGTTACATGTCCTTACTGCTAACATAACACATATAGATACCAGTAGTATTTTAGCCTATACTCCAGTCTGGACCTAATTTTCCTCCATGTTAAAATGGCATAAATCAAGAGTAATTCATCTGAAATCAATGGAGCTAAACCTGTATAAGTGAAAGGAGAATGAAGACCACTGCAGCCTAATGGGAAAATATCTGATTCTGGTTCAGGAGAGGCTTCAAATCCAGTTGGGATGATGCTTTCCTCTACAGTACGTGGGCCAGATTCTCAACCGAATTAAATCGACCTACCTCCGTTGACATTCATGAAGATAAACCAATTTACACCAGATAAATATTTGGCCCATTTAGGGTCACCACCACCACCAAAAAAAAAACAAAAAACGAATAAGCTGTTTGATCAAAAATAATTGCGGCTAAATTTTCATGCAGCAGTGACCCAGTATCTAATTCTGGATATTAATATTTTGAGTGCCAAGCCATTTGCGCATAGAGTTACATTTGCACATGCAACTCATATAGTCTGATTGTGTACTTTGGAACCCATATTGCAAAGTGCAACAATTGTGCATACAAATTGCAATGTGTGTACCTGGGCATTCAGAATTATAGGCCACTGTTTGAAATTGTGACCCTTCATCTGTGTTCCTCAAAAAGCCAAATTAGAAAATAATGTTCATGACATTTGAACGGCCAAATTAGAAAAGGGGTCCTCATTTGAGAGCACAATTTAAACAAGTATCTTACAAGAGCTAATTCTTGCACATGAAAAGTTGCCCCTTGACTTCAGTAAAAGATTTACATAAGGAGACGGCAGTATTGAGCCATATTATTTTTACTGATTCTTAGAGGTGACCTTATCAAAACTAGAGAAAAGACATTCTATTTTACTTTTTTGGCTATTTTAAATTTGGCCTTTTGTAACTGAGGGTTTTTTTTATCACATGTTTTTACCATTGATTTTTTTTTTGTTACATTATCAATTTTTTTATTATGTTTTTGAGAAGATAAGAAACCTACAGAGCAGAAATGAAAGAACTTTCTAGGAAATTTATGTAGAAACACATTCTGAATGGGAACTAGAGGTTTAACATGAATTTCATAATTTTAGTGGAATGACTCTTGCAGTCATCTATAGTCCATATCACTGACCCTTTATGAATGTTAGGCCTGGAATTCTGTTGTTGGAAGATCAGGTATCTCAGGAGCCTAGCAGGGAGATTGAGCCTTTTGTCTCTAGAACACCAGCTTAGGTGGATAGTTGTAGTAACTGACCAACATAACATACTGGATCGAGCGCTGGACTTGGACTCAGGAAATCTAGGTTTTATTCCTGGCTCTGCTACTGAGTGACTTTGGGCAAGTCATTTTCCTCCTTGTGCCTTAGTTTCTTGATCTGTAAAATGGGGATAATGACACTTACCTCTCTTTGTAAAGTGCTTTGAGATCCACTGATTAAAAGAGCTAAATATTGTTGTATGACAGCTGTTCAGTGGTTATCTGAAATCAATTCAGTGATCTCAGTCCAGTTCCCAGTGGCTGGTGCTGACATCATAAGTTCTACCACAAACAACCCCTTTATTTGCAAAAAGAAAAGGAGTACTTGTGGGACCTTAGAGACTAACCAATTTATTTGAGCATAAGCTTTCGTGAGCTACAGCTCACTTCATCGGATGCATACTGTGGAAAGTGTAGAAGATCTTTTTATATACACACAAAGCATGAAAATCATGCTTTTTTCATTATTTTTCATGTTTTGTGTGTATATAAAAAGATCTTCTACACTTTCCACAGTATGCATCCGATGAAGTGAGCTGTAGCTCACGAAAGCTTATGCTCAAATAAATTGGTTAGTCTCTAAGGTGCCACAAGTACTCCTTTTCTTTTTGCGAATACAGACTAACACGGCTGTTACTCTGAACCCCTTTATTGGCAGCCATAGAATAAAAGACAAGGATTGAGTGTGCCATTGAGACTATATACTACTATGGTTGAAGTATATTGGTGGGACAGTGGGAATTTCATGATCAGCCACTGTATCTATTCCTCCAATATGAGTAAATTTGTCATGATTTGGGGAGTTCAAAATCCTGATCAGAATTTTGTGACTCAGACCCATCTCTAGGAAGAATGTGCCCTCATCTGTTACTAAAACACATGAAAGAAAATGGATTAAGTAGATAATGTGATACTTTTTACTTCAGCAGCAAATAATCAGTTATGAGCTTTCAGATCAATCACAAAATGATGCCTATTTTAGGTGCTGGCAGATTTTCCCAAAACCAAAATATTCATAAGGCAAACTCTTTTGACCGATTTTTTGGTAGTTTGCTAAATTTTCAAGGCTGAAAAGAGGATCCAGTATGATTGCACCAAAAGGCTTCTGGAAAATATAATAAATGATCTCGTAGTCTGCTATATGCAGTGGACAATAAGCTGTGAACAACTTTGTCACCCTAGTCTCCAAGCCTATACGTTATTTATGGCGGTATCTAACCCTAAGAGCAATGTGGACAGACCACTGCCATGATTAAATCCTGTTTGAATGTGGGGTGTTTTTTTGTTTTGTTTTTTTTAATAGTTCATGACAGGACAAAGGGCTGCTTATTCCCTTGTGACATCTCACACCCCTCCATTCCTCCGTTTGCTTTTCCTGAACTAATCATCCCTAAAAGCTAAACAGAGACTTCTGAAAAAGCCTGATAAAGGACTGTTAAAGCGAATGGTCAATGTCTGCTATCCAAACCACATGGCTAATTAATTAAATCTTAAAAACACCTCAATGAGACGTTTTTGCATGCAGGTATTATCAATTATCCCATTAATCCGAGAGCCACCATTCCTGGTAATTAACATTCCACTTTGACTCTAATAGCCATCTTTGTGCAAGAGAAAACAGTAGCACTGGGAAATGTGAAATTCTTTCATTAAACTGGATTTTTTTAAAAAAATATATGCTGCAGGTCAAGAAAAAGTAAGTGAGAATATATTGTGTGTGTGATACACATAAAAGATAGCAAGTGATGAACATATGGGGCATAAAACAGCCTAATACATTACACTTCTATATAGACAGAGATTTATCCAGACTAGTATCTACATGCTTATACACACATTTGCATATGCAGTACCATTCTACATGTTCTCTGTTTTTGAGATAACAATAGAATACGCAGTTAGATTGACGTTGATAGCTGCCTGCTTCACAGGTAAGAGGAGAAAGTTATCCTGTCTGTATCACCATATGCCTTAGCTTCCTTCATGAGACTGAGAAGTACTGGAGAGTGTTGCATGAACTGGAAATGACAGATGAGCAGTGTTTATTTGCTTCTATCAGTGAAGACAGAAAAGCTATCTTACGTCCCTGTCTTATGCCTTCTGGGTGCTGGAAAGCAGAACTCATTCTGGACTCAGTTCTCAAATTTGGGTGCCAACAGTCACGCATCTAAATCTGCATTTAGGCACGTTAATACCAGCTTTATGCTGAATTTAGTTTAGGCACTTAACTACGTAACATTAATATTTAGGTGACTAAATATAGATTTAGGTGCCTAATTCTAGGCAAACAAGTTTAAATATTGAGCTCTCAGCTGCCACAGGAATTGCCTTTGGCCCTTTCAGAAATTAACATGAGCTATTCAACAGTGTGCCTTTTGCTATTACAGGCTAGTTAGCTTTCTATGCTAAGGTGCCTTACCTGTTTACTGGTTGCTTCTAAATGTGGGAACACAATTAGGTATCCCTAAAGTTTTCTACCACTCTGAAAAAGGCTGCCATTATATGGAAAACCTGCCAGTGGGTATGAAAGAGAAATGGCATATTTAGAACATGCTTACACAAATATTTCTGTGTCTCAAGTTCCTCCTCTGTAAAATGGGGATAAAATATAAATGTGTGGTTTGTGTATCTACAGATATAGAACATTATAGGAAAGGGAAGGTAGGTGAAGGGTACATGTAAAGAATGAGAACACAGAAATACCATAGCATTAAGCACTTAAGTTTGTGTGTGAAAATCAGGTAGTTGCATATGCAAATACATATTTGTCCATACAAGTTCAATTTGCATCTGTTGTTACCTGATTAACATGCACAAATGTGTGTATGAATCCCAGAACATATGGATATGTATTTCTTCCATAGTCATTTTGGCCTTCTCTTTAAAAGTTTGGTTCTTTAAAATATTTCAATACAACAAAATATTTAAGGAATGAAGGATGAATGGTACTGTCCAAAGAAGAAGCCACTGTTATCTCTGGTAGTCACCTGGAGAAGAGAATGCCCCCAGGCCCCCCCGCTAATTTCTTTCTTGTCCTTCTCTTTACCAGGAATGGTGATGGTAGAAGCAGAGAAAAAGTCTCATTGGAAACCTCTTGGATGGGCTAACAAAGAGACAAAATGTACATTACTGGAGTCATTTGGTGACACTATTACAAATAGTTTTACAGAGTCTCATTGACTGCCTGCATAGGCAGTTAGATTTTGGAAAAATACTTATTGTCATTTGTCATGTAGTTCTTTATAGAAGCTGACCCAATGTGAATACCAACGTTTATTCTCTCTGAATAAGGCTAGTCTTTTCTTAGTTAAAGACTCCAGACAAACAAACATTAAATGGTACCGAAAACGTAAGGTAAGCAAGTAACTGTTCTCTGGGGAAAACCATGTTGGCCGTATCTGAGGGAATCACAAAATTGTCAGCTTGCTGCTCAGAAACCTGCACCTCGTCAGTTACTGTAGCTAGGCCATCAGAACCGGGCATCATCATGAATATAGTGTTGATTAGTCTCATTATTAACCTGAATTGATTATTCAAGAGTGATTCTTATTGTACTTAAACTCAAAGGGCTGAGCATTTCTGAGCATACGGTATGTATTTTAAATGTTAGCAGGTTATGCCATTCAGACTGGGCCAAATAATTCATTGTGAATAATATTTTCACAAATTTCTGATTCATTTTTTTTCCATCAGACCCCTTTACATATTTTGTCATGTACAGTATTTAGGATGATAAATATATTTGGCATAATCTTCCTAAAATTATGTCATACACATAGTTCCTACATGTGTTAATCTTCTCTAAATTGACCCAGACCCTGACTCAGCAAGGTACTGAATCACACACCTAATTGTAAGCATGTGAGTAGTCCCATTTAGTTCAATGGTTACAGCAAATACTTATAAATAGCACACAAAATCCCCAATCAGGATTGGATCCCATTGTGCTAGGCACTGTACAAACAGAAAAGAGACAGTTTTGAGCTGGACTACTCATGCTTGAAATTAGATGTGTGCTGAATTGAGGCCTTAGGGATTTTTCTTCTACTATTAATTCTCTCTTAACCTATGCTGTCCTCTGTTCATTTTTATCTATGCAGTAATGTAGCTTCTCTCTCTCTCTCTCTCCCTCCCTCCCTCCCTCTTTTCCAAGTGAACATCATAATGATGACACTAATAGTTTTGTCTCTTGGGATAGACATCCGAAGCAATTTTTATGGTGTTTTCCCCCAGCACTTTTCTCTCTGTCATTCCCCGTCACCTGAAAGGTTTTGTCTTTTTTTTTAATCAGCTGGGATATTTTCAAGTTTATTTTTGTAAACCTAGGTGTGATCGGTATATCCCCCTGATAAAAATCTGTTAGTTCTGCTTATGTGCAACTTCAGTTTCATGCACCCTTTTAACATAGACTCTCAGTGCAGCTGGTGAGTTTTAAAATCATTTTGGAGTGCTTCACTGGACTGAAGAAATAATTAATTGAAGGCTCTCGGCACGTGCTAAGTAGCTTGGATGAGTCTGAAGATCTGAACAATTGCTTTGTTTTTCCCTTTCCTTATCACCATTAGCCATTTTCACTGGATAGAGATACAAAATAACTAGCCTTTACAGTGAGCCATTAAACTGTCATTTGGGCAACTGTGCATGAAGAGGCATCAGATAACGGTCAGTGCTGGAGCAGAACAGGGTTTGTGAATCATAGCTGTCTCCACTGTACTTAAATCACATTCACCACTGGAGCAGTCAAGGGTTTCATTAAAGGAAGAAGCATTCATCTAGAGAAATATATCCAAAAAATGAGAGTAAATAAAAGCCTTACATTTTTCTCTATTTCTCTTCATGTTTTATTTACCAGAATGGGGCTTAACAAGGTAGCAAATGTAAAGAGCAATAAGAGAGCCATGCCAGAGAGGAGGCTGAAAATGAACACTGTGACATTTTAAAAGAGACATTCTGCAGTGGGGCAGAGTTAGGGATTTTTTTTTTTTAACACAGCTCTTAATAGGAGGAGGGTGAAGGGGAAGCTATGAATATATTTTCAGTGCCCCTTATATGGGAATGTTCAAATTTGTCTAAAAATATCTACCTATGCAGAGACCCACATCTGGAAAGGGAAAGTAATTTCTATAAAAAATCAAGTATCTTCTAGAGCCATATATAAAGCACACTGAACATTAAACTGTACATATGGTTGTCGCTGATTATTAAGAAAGCCTAAGATGTGTGGAAGTCATTGCACACACAAGAAACTATAGTGCCTGTCCCAAAGAGCCTACAGTCTAAACAATAATAAAGACCTATGTAAAGGAAACAAAACCCAAAAGAACACACAGGGTGTGAGAGGATGGAACAGGATGATTATATAGTTAGTCAACTGACTAGCTGTGTCTCTAATAGCTTTGTTTTGGGGTTACTTATGATACAGATATTTGGGGTTGAAATGGGGGGCAGAGAGTGATAGGAAGGGGAAAGGGAGGTGGATGGGGAAGAGACTGGAAAAGGGAAGAGAAGAAGGAGTGAAACATGGCTGACAAGGAGGGAAAGGTTGGTGAGTGATGAGATATGTGCTGGTAGCAGAGCGACATACTGAGGGAAGGACCCATTGGAGCTGACTTTTAGTTTTCCCTGGGGGCACTCCACCCCCGCCCCACCCCTACTCCACCCTTTCCCCCAAGGCCCTGCCCTTGCTTTGCCTCTTCCTGCCCCTGCTCCGCCCCATTCCCTGAAGCCTTGCCCTCTCCACCTCTTCCCGCCCCCACTCTGCCCCCTCCCCAAGGCCCCCATCTGCTCACTGCTCTCCGACCTCCCCCAACCCCTTCCCGAGCCACCAAACAGCTGTTTGGTGGCGCCTCCAATTAGCTGATCGGGGGCTCTGCTGAACAGCTGTGGCTGATGGGTACTGAGCACCCAGTATTTTTTTTCCATGGGTGCTCCAGCTCCGCAGCACCCACAGGTTCGGTGCCTATGGAAGGACCAACAACCAATGGCAAAGCACCAAAATGTAAAAGGTCTGAAGGAGGCTGGAAGGGACAGGCCAGCTTGGATATCGAGGTGACCAGAGAGAACTCCCCATGTGTAGTACCAGATTTAATCATGCAGAGCCTCGCTCCTTCCTGTACCTGTTGACAATGATGGCAAAATATGGTGTTTAGATGTTGCTTGTAATTATTAGAACTGGGAGCGCTGGCTGTTGGGAGTCTGAAAGGACAGGAAACAGGAAGTGGGGGGAGTTGAAGAGGCAAAGTGAGAGCTACTGAGGGTGCAGCAGCAGCTTGGAAAAGAGGTTTCCACTTGAAAAAATAAAGTCTTGTTGAAGTTTGTTAGTACCTTGCCTGGCTACTACAACATTTTGGTGATGAGGATGGATCTTCTGCCTCTGAACCCACCTGTACCCTTTATACAAAGCCCAGATGAGCCTCCAATTGCTTTTACTGTCTGGATCCATATGTTTGAGATTTATCTGCTTGCAATCAGTGCTACAGAGATTTCTGAAGTAAGAAAGCGTGCTCTGCTAATCCACTGCCTTGGAGCAGAAGGGCAGCGTATATTTTACACTTTTGCCCTTGCAGATGATAAATATGCGACTTCACTCACTGCATTAAAGAACTTTTTTGTACCAAAAGTGAATGTAGTAGCAAATCGCTACAGATTTGGCCAGCGTGAGCAGAAACTAGGGGAGACTATAATGCAGTATATTGCTTCCTGAGGAGTCTGACTGTAACTTGTGACTTTGGGAATATGGCAGATGAGATTATTAGAGACCAGCTCATTGAGAAAACAACCATGCTTCATGTAAGAGAATGTTTTGTACAACACAAAATTTCCATTGACTTGAGTGGGAGCGGGATCAGGACCTAATACAATGAGAAATACACAGAACACTGTTCTTTTCTCCTTTATTTTTAAAATCTGGTTATTTATAGAAAAAAAATGGTTGGGGGCTAAATCCTACCCTAGGTGCTGCAGAAAAAGGGAACAGAGACTGTTAATTGAATCTTCTCTGGAAGAACTTCTGGCCAGAGAACGCTGGGATGGACTGTTGGGTGCACACTCTTGCTCCTGCAGTTGGCACTCACTGTTGACTGCAGCTTGCATGCTATTTAGGCAGGGTGTAAAGATAGATAGTCCCCTCACCTGTAGACCATCCCCAGTAGCCAGTCATCTCTCCTAGTTGTCTCTTGATACTATGGATTTCAGAGTAGCAGCTGTGTTAGTCTGTATCCATAAAAAGAACAGGAGTACTTGTGGCACCTTAGAGACTAACAAATTTATTAGAGCATTTTTATTTTTATTAGAGCATTAGACTGATAATTTTGTTAGTCTCTAAGGTGCCACAAGTCCTCCTTTTCTTTTTATTGATACTATGGAGAGAGCCTGCTGTGTTGCTTGTGGATTGGGGAGATGGAAGAGGCTCTCTGTGCTCTCTCCAATGCAAGATTTATCCTCCAGGGCACACATCCATCCTTTCAAATGTAGTTACTAGGGTCCTGGCTGCATACAGGTGGCCTCTTTTAGATATTTATAAACACATACAAGCAATCATATTAAATGCCTCATCTGAACTGCTTGGGCCAGATTCTGTGTAGCCATCGGCATCAGTGCGAATTGGGTGTAAAACCCTATTTAATAGTAGTGAATTACTTCCACTGTGCATTGGTGTAAATGACTACACACGGTGCTGGGCAACAGAGAATATATGGTGGAATTTCAGCAATGTACGGGCCTAATCCTGCAAGCTGTTTGTTAGTCGTGATGGATGACATTCACCCCTGTGCAAGGGCCAACACAATGCCTAGAGCCTAGCCATTGTTTTATACCTATTTTGTGAATTTATGTGGCATGTAGACTTGTGCCGATCCACTGCTCTGAGGTGAGTTTAATCTTATGTGGAAGCCCATTGAAATCAGTCAAGGACATTCTGCAGCATGTAACTGAAAGCAGTTAATGGCTTATAAATGAGCCTCACCCCAAATTCCAGATCCAAGCACCACTGAACTTTGGAAAATTCCACATCTGATCTCTGGGGCTCAGGCCGCTCTCTCTAAGGCCCTGTCCCCTCAACATGTAGGATGCCTAACTGTGGATCTCTCTACATCAAATGTACAACTAGCTTTAAGACTTGTGCTATTTACTAATAGGGATTTTAAAAAAAAGTAGAACTGATATGTCTTAGTGCATCCTTTTGGGTATTGGTGCTCTTGGCAATGCACTCCTTCTTAGGCTGCATTTCTTCCTTTCTTCACGTAAGAGAAGAGTTTGAATATATTTCTATTCATTTGTTAGTTATCATTAGTGGATAGCATCATAGGTTTGTATCATGCTGTGCAAACTAAAGACGGTCCCTGCCCTGAGGAAATTCCAGTCCAAAGGCCAGATCCTGCAAACAGATTTGCATATGTAGAACTGTGCCATCCCATTGATTTCAGTGGAGTCTGCTGGAATCTATGAATCCTGCAACCTGATCTCACTGAAATCAACAGAACTTCATGTGGGAGTTAGGCTGTAAGATGCTAGGTCCTACATTGTAGAGCTGTGCAAGTAACTGGTTTTTGGTTCAAGGGCAGTTCTGGAAAATCTAAGTGTGTGTATGTGTAAAATTATATATATATACACACACACACACACACACTGACACAGATGGAGATTTTTTCAATTTTTGGGCGAACGGTAAAGTCAAAAAATTGTTTTGGATTAAACGAAATGTTGATTTGACCCAAACTGTAATATTTTCTTTCCATTTTGAGCTTTTTAAGCACATTTTAAAAAAATGAACTTGAAGGAAATGTAAAAATGAAAAGTCATTTCAAATTGTAAAATCAAAACATTTCATTTTGAGAATGTCAGAACAAAACTTCTTGATTGCGGGGGGGGCTTTAGGTTTTTATCAGCTGAAACAATTTGGGAAATCAACGTGAATTTGTGAAGTATTTCAGTCAACCTGAATCTGCATTTTTGTCCAAAAAATATATGTTTTGGCTGAAAAATTCTACCCACCTCTGCTACATAACCATGAGAAGCTGCTCTGTGAGACAGAAGTCCATTGATATGGTTGGGAAGATTCAAAAGATGGTGCTCAAGAGAGCTTCAAGCAGTCAGTTACGGCCTGATCCACTGACTTCAGTGGGCGTTGGCTAAGGCTTCTTGTTCTCAGTAGAGAGTACCAGAGAAAGCTGTATTCTATCTTTACCTTAAAAGTTAAGGGGATATGGGAACATCATTTCTAAAGAGAGCTAGGGCTTGCCTTAAAAATGAACACTGGGAACAATCTAAAACCCAACCCACTCCAGGCCAACTCTGTTAAAAATTGAGGGTAAAATTCTGGCCCCATCGATTTTAATTGCAAAACTCCCATTCATTTCAATGGGGCTAGGATTTCACCCTGAGTCTGGTGGGATTTTGTGAGTCAGCTCATCTCCTTGCACTGAATGTTTTCAGGTAGCGTATTCCTTTCTGTTCCAGTGTACTGCCTTAATTCTATTCTGCAGTATTTCAGGGCTCTAACATTGTGAAATGTAGGTTCAAACATGATCTTTTTCCATAGGAATGTGTTAAACAGTCCATGAAAAGCCAGCATGATCAAAAGATGTTCTACAAAGTATTGATATTTCACTGCTTCTTACCTCAAGCTTCTACAATAATTCGCCATATCAAAAATACAATATTTGTAAGTTCTTTTTCATAAAGGTCTTTATAGGTTTGGAAATTTAAACACCGCGAAGCTGAAGTTGAATTGAAAACCAAAAGTCTCTAAGCTTGTACATCTTAGAAAAAAATTCAATTAAGTGGGATTTTAGCTGTTTCAATAAAATTGGACTCTCCCTTTTCAAGATAAGGGCCCTATAGAGCTGAAGCAACCTTTATGTGGCGGGAATATCCACTTCTACTAAACGTATAATCCTAGCTCAGGGTACAATGCACACAACAGGAAATCAATGTATAGTAGAATCAATTTGAAAATATAAAATAAACTAATATATGAGTGGAAAATTGACTTCCTATGGATTAAAAGCAGCACAAATGGCTGAAAAATCTGGCTTTTTAACAGGATGAGGTGGGAGGTAATAATAATACAATTGGTTAACTAGCCAGTATCAAACTGGTGTATGTGTTTTCTTTGCTAAAAGGATTCAATGAAGAAATAATTTATTGGTGCACTTTTCTCTGTTTGTTGCGGAAAGGCTGTAAAGTGTATACAGCAGTGTGAAAAAGGGGGCAAAAGTACAAGATATGGGATGAATTATTTAAAATATCAGTACCATAAGCAGTGTGGGATTACTGCAGCAAAGCCGTTGTAGTTACAGGTGTATGTAAATGTTTCCATTACTATTGTCACTGAGGAGTTTATAGATCAGCCATTGTGTTTGTTATTTTTAAAGACAATTTAATATTTGTGTAATGTGCTGGATTGACAGCCCTGAAACCATCAGTCCTCTGTTTATCCATGGAGGAGACAGTAGTACAGCATCATGCACCTTGCCCCACGTGTGCCCCAAACCTGGTTCGCGCAGGCTACTCCTAACGGGGAGAGGCCATCCAGTCCTTGGCCTCTCTGCTGAGGCTGCCCATGCCAGACGTAGCTCCCAGTGATAGAGCAGAAGGATTAATACCTGTTGATTCTTTTGTTTAAACCCTGATAGTAATGTGATAGATGGGAGAGGACTGTATAGTGGGATGTGTGTACATGGGAGGGATCTCCATATTCCTACACAACCTGGCACTGCTATTTATGTGAACGGGTTTTTGTTTTTTTCTCTTTGCTCCATATTCAATAGCATCAGAACTGCAGGAATGAAAATCTCGCCAGAGTTTTACATTATCACAGTGTTCCTCTGTGGAGGAATCTAGATTTGTCTTCCCGTTAGCTGAGACTTTTTGCTTCTGAATTGGATGACCAGAGGAATAGAGAGAGAGGCAGTCGTAGCTGACTGGTTAATAGGAATCCCAAGTAGGTGTGAAAAACTTGTAGGTGATGGCCCCAAACCAGATGAATGTTCTTTAGCTTCAGATTTCTACCTCAAATCAGAACTCTAAGGCTACGTCTACACGAGAGAGTGTACAGCGGCGCAGCTGTACCGATGCAGCTCTGTTGCTGAAAGAGCTCTCGTGTACCCGCTGTATTTTGACATCCGAGAGCTCGCCCATCGACATAATTAAACCACCCCCAATGAGCAGTGGTTGCTATGCTGGTGGGAGAAGCTCTCCCACCGACATAGCACTGTGCACACTGCCACTTTATGCTGGCGAAACTGCTCCGGGGTGTGTTTTTTCACACCCCTGAGTGACATAAGTTTTGACGACATAAGTGGCAGTGTAGACATGGCCTAAGGCTTGCATTAGCAAATGGGACTTAAAAAGTCCATGGGCCTTGGACTGGCTCTCTGCACAGGCGTGAATTTCACTCTTTCTGCTTAGATCAGAGGTGTCAAATAACACATCCTTCAGACCAGGTCTGGCCCAATTGATGTAATTTTGTGGGCCTGTGTGCCACACTGAGAGTCTACTGAACCTAAACTTTCATTTAAAAAAAAATTTCTAGCTCATGGGATTATGATCTAGGATGTATCCAGTGCAGTGCGTTGTCTCTGCAGGGAGCCTGAAACAATGATTCACAGGTGTTAATGCCCCACCTTCATCAGTCTAATTGGGAGGTATTAACTCTCAAACCCAATATCAACACATTATATGTCAGCATTAAGTATTTTCATTGCTATTCAGTTTAATGAGTGGCACTGGTAAGTGGGTGGATAGGAACTATAAGTTGCTGGAGGGAAGGAAATGTAGATGAAGAAAAGACTCAAAGGGCATGTCTACATGGGGATGTTAAATTGGAGTAAGCACATAATGTTTACTAATTCGGCTTTCCTTCGCAGTATTTTCAGGCTGGCTGTACACATGGGGTTCTTGTGAAATCTCTGAATCTGTTTTGTTGTACAGCTCTTGGCTGCCTGGAAAAATCTCCTCCTGCTTAGACCTTTCGTTGCTTGCTGTGTTGTCTTTGGTACTAGCCAGGGTGTCTGGATTGCTTCACTGTTCACTACATCACTCTTGGGGGCAGTGATGGTATCATTTTCAAAAATGCAGACCAGTATGGACACGTAGTTGGAGTGTTACTGGAGGTCTTGTTCTTGTCACTTGCCTTCAGATGCTTCAGAACCCCTTTGACCAGATCCAGGAGTCCCCCTCTTCTTCATTTGCTCTCACAGTGTCTTATGGTGTCTGCATTCTGGTGGCTCTTCCCCACATGGGACTGATATGCAACTGTTCAGAAAGGGCAATCAAGTTCAGGAGCTCTGCAGGGATCTATTTGGAAGCATGAGTTGGGGGCTTGGCTGCTATAATGGGTGTGTAACTCCAGGTGTGTGAATTCACCACTACCTAGTATCAAAAAGGAGCACACATGGCTGCCCACCAGCATTTAAATGAAAAGATGACATCTGGTCAAGATGACTTTGGAGCAGTGGAAAGTGCACAGACAGGCTGGTCCAAGTGTGAAGCAATGTAGTCTGTGATAGCAGTGGGAGGACTGCCAGAAGAGGATTAGTTAGGAAAATGTCCACAGAAATCTGAAAGTGAACAAACTCACTATGAAGTGGATTTACTCCTGTTCTAGAAGGATTAATTACTCTGTTACCAAATAATTCAATTTTTTTTAAAAAAATGTGTGTGTGGACACAGGGCATTTTAACCCCAACAACTAAAGTCAGTCTGGTTTAATTTCCTCGTGGAGACAAGCCCAAAGATGGGCAAGGGGGAGAGAAATAAAGAAAGGAAGATGAGGGAGGAAGAGAAATAAAAAAGCTGAATAGCTGTGGACCTAAATGGGAGCCTATTTGCTAATCTGAATGTAACAATAAAGTACTGAATGAATAATACATAATCACAATGAGTGGGATATTCAGAAGTATCTAAGTGACTTCAGAGCACAAGTCCCATTGACTCTGTGCTCCAAAGTCACTTGGATGCATTTGAAAATCCCCCTCCCCCAGTAACTAAAAGTTTAGTTATTATATTAATTGATCTCTGTGCAAATCTGTCATTGACATCAAAGGGAGATCTCGTTGGGGGAGTGCGGGGTACGTGGCACTAAACTTACTCTGGCCCCCTGAACGCAATTCATACTAGAATTTGTTCCTCTCCACAGAATGAGTTTGACATCTTTGGCTCAGGTTCAGTGTGATAGGCGCTGTAGAAAATCCTATCTAGCATGCAGGCACATAGTTTAAGAGTTGGGTAGGTACTATTGGGTAAGAGTACTTTAGGATGTTGGAATGGTTATTTGGTAGTGATAGACTTATTGTGCTGCCTGCATCTATGCTACAAATGATGACAGCTTTGAACTGATTTTGACATCAGGAAGAATCTACTCTAGAGATTTTTTCTTTTGGAGGATTACAACATAAACTCCCATTGCTGTCAAAGATCAAGCAAGTGCATTGCAATCTATATTCACTGCTGTTTCCAGATAATTTTGCACTAAGAAAGAACGCTTTTCACTTTGCTTTATAATTACAGAAGGACCTCTGGAAAAAAATGCAGACCAAAATAATATATATATTTTTAATGACAGATAAATCTGCTAAATGTTCCAACTGAGAGGTTATTAAAACCCAGCTCAGTGTCCTAAGCAAGTCAGATAACCAAAAACCAGCAGAGACTTTTAACATATATTAGTTACACTGAAAATTGGTACTGCAATTTATGTTACTGGTATGTGTGATATATTCACATGATGAACTGCTTTTCAACTGTCTTGAGATGTCTCATATGTCAGTCTAGAGGCTATGATTCTCCAAATAGATAGGAATAATGAAGGTGTGTCTAGCAGTAACTGAGCACAGGGTGCTTTTTAAAAAATGAAAACAATAATCATGCTAAATAGGTGTGTTGTTTGGAGCCATTAGTGTCTATCAGATGAGCCAGGACTAGTTTAATATATTGTCAAGGGCTAGTTCTAAAATGTTTCAACTGAGGGACTACTGAGTCAGTCCCATTTCCTTCCTACGTAGATTCTGAGCTGACTTCTTCTAAGTGATGCAGCTCAGGAGTTCAGTATGCAACACCATGGTGCCTCTAGGATTTGGGACCTCACCTGGGGCTACTTTAAATTACAGAAGGTTCTGTCTAGCTTAGGTACATATCTGTCCCCCATGACTGTAGTAAGCAAGCACCTAACAATCTTTAATGTATTTATTTTCACAACACTTCTATGAGGTGGAGAAGTACTATTGTCCCCATTTTATGGATGTGGAACTGAGGCACAGAGCAGTTAAGTGAATGGCCTGAGGTCACACAGGATGTTTGTGGCACAGCTGGAATTGGACCTGGGTCTCCTGAGTCTGACACTAGTACCCTAACCACCGGACCATCCTTCCTTTCTGGGTCTTCCTGTGGGGCCCTCTGCTGTCCCAGAATAGCCAGCGTGCCTCATACTTTAGCCATGCCACCTCTGTCCCCTGTACTCTTTATGCCAGGGGTATTCTCCAGGGGACAGTTCTGCCCCCTTTCCACTGCTAAAGAGGCAAAACGGGATTACAGTGGTGGCAAACTGGGGGCCACTGTGTTGTATAGTTATTCCTGTTAGTAAAGGGAAATGCTCAAGAGCGTTTAAACCTTCACCCCTTCCTGAATGAAACAGCTTCTGCCTTTAGGTATGGTACCTATAGTTACATAAGTCCTATTGTTTTCTCTGGGAGTTGGGGGTGAAATTCATCCTCCTGCACAGGACCAATGCAAGGAGCTTGTAGGCTGTCAAAAGGGCTTAAGTGAGACTTAACTTTATGATCATAGTGTTAAAAACCAGGATATAAATGTAAAGTAGTATTTCGGTGTGTAGAGGAGAAAAATGGTAGATAAGTATATGCTGCCCAGATACTGCTGCCTAGATGCCAGAGTGAGGGGCACAATGCAAGAAGCTAGATAGGAAGATATGTATTTAATACATGAATAATAGAGTTCATGGAACAGTATTATTATTACAGCACCATAGGTGTGGTACATGCTTTAAAGTCAAATAATAAAACAAGTCCCTGTGGTGAAGAATGTATGATGAAAAGCCCCCATCTTTCAGTCGGATCTGCTAGCGCAAACCCCAGCGCCCATGAGGAGAGGGTCTCTGCATGGATGAACAGGGTCCACCCTCATGGAATTGACTTTAGGATCAGTGCCTAGATTGTGCGTACTTTAGCAAACCAAAGTAAGAGAAAGGGAAAGGAGCATTGAAGGATAAGGTTTACCAAGACGAAAGCTTGTGAGAAGATTTTAATGTCCCAAGGAGAGTTTCTCAGGTCCTCTATGGAAATTTGTAAAGAAATGTACAATAATTTAATACATTAGGGTCCGTGGACACAGGTCAATGATGGAAAGTGGGGTACAGTAAGAGTCTGAGCCAAAGCACGTTGAAATCAATAGGTTTCTTTCCAATGACTTCAGTGGCTTTGAATCAGGGCCTAAGGCCCCAATTCAGCAAAAACACCGATCCCAATCCAGCAATGCATTTAAACACGTGCGCAAGTGTTTTGATGAATAGCAGTGGTTTGCTGACTTGGGGCCTAAGTGAGTAGGAGCAACAGGAATTTTACTACAGTATTTATTACAGCCTTTATTTGGTCATATGCTGTAGTATATACACATTCTTATTATTTTTTGTGTATTGTGCTAGCACCTAGCAGGTCTTGAGTCATGGACTTGGACTCCACTGTGTTAGGTGCTGTCCAAACAACAGAATGAAAGTATAGTTCCTTCCCCAGAGAGCTTACACAGAGACATAAGATGATGTGTAAGTGTATAAACTACTAAAGGTATTCATTGTTGTACAAATATATTCAATATGCCTATGAAGACAAACAAATAAATCTTAGGATGAGTTAATAATGCCATACAGATTTAGAAGCCTAATTTAGAAGCATTTGGTAAATATGAATTAATTTTGACATGGTGGATTTTGTGCTGAATTAAATAATCATACTTACAGCTTGAAATGCACTCAGACAATAGATAAATTGGTCCTTCATTAAGGAATCATAAAGGAAAATGCATAATCGGCAGCAATGTTCAGAGGAAAAATGCTATCTGAAGTAAAAACAATATTGTTAGCAAATTTGTGGAAAACGTTGCTTTTGTTTTTATTTGTAAAGAGCAATTGCATGTCTTTCCCTGTATATTTACTCTATCATGAGGTTTCCAGTTTACTGAATGCATTGGGTTTAAGTGAAAATGGTGGAAAAAACATAAATCTCATTTCAGTCATCTGTCTCTACATTACGTGTTTTTGAACAGCAGGCAAACCGTATTCACCCAGCAATGCACTTTTACATATGATTAATGCTAATGAAAGCTGTGATTAAAACACACTTGAATCCTTCTGTCAAACAGCACAATTTAGAATTGTGAATGATCCCTTAAAAGAGCACAAGTAGTGCAATCACACATTAACATAGCAGCAAACCTTATTTACACACGCACAAATGTTGTGTAAATTGGCCTTTAAGTGGGTTTTAACTAGCATTAGCTTGGTAGGTGTTTTCAGAACTGCTAAACAAAGGGAAACTAGTTACAGTGCAATGTTTTACAAATGAATACTTTTAATGGGCCTATTTTCAATTGAATTGACTATTAAAACAACGAAGGCGGAAAATGACAACAGTTATTTAATCTGGGTTGCAATATAAATACCAGAATATTTCTGGGCTCTTCAGCATTTTATAGCAGAAAGTATTTGTGAAAGTCCTATGAATGCCCTGAGCTGCCTTCCATTTATATTTCAGAGTAGCAGCCGTGTTAGTCTGTATCTGCAAAAAGAACAGGAGTACTTGTGGCACCTTAGAGACTAACAAATTTATTTGAGCATAAGCTTTTGTGAGCTACAGCTCACTTCACTGATGCGTTATTATTGTGAGTGCCATGGGGCAGGGGATACATCTTGTTTATTTATAAATCACCAACAACACTGTTGACACTCAATAAGTAAAGAAATTATATGTTCATTAGTTAGTAAGTAAGGAAAGCCAAATTAATTTGCTTATTTATTATTTAGTTTTCATGCAGGAGTGCCCTAGAGGCCCCAGCCAGGATCTAGGCCCTGCTTTTCTGAGTGCTGTACAAACATATGAGAGAGAGGCCCTGCCTTGAAGTGCTTACAATTTAAATAGACAAGACAGACAAAGGATGGGGGTGGGAAAAAGAGGCACAGAGCAGTAAAGTGACTGGCCCAAGGTCATAGAGTCAGTCAGTGCCAGAGCCGGGGCTAAAACACAGATGTCCTGATTCCCATGCCTGTGCACTATCCATTAGAACACAGTGGCGGTGTATCTATAAATATCTATAAATATCAAGATATATACAAATATGTATAAAGATACATATATATAAAATATATATAAAGATATAAAATACCTATAATAAATATCTAGATAGATATTTATATTTATATCTATAAATGGCTACAAATATTGCATGTGTATCTATGATGGGTTTAAGCTTTTAAAAATGATTGTCAGCCAGCAAATTTACCACAATTCAGATCCCATGTTTGCCCCCAAAAATATATCCTAGAGGTTACTTTAATTGTTTTTGTCCTGGCTCATAAGTAATCACTGTCTGTTAGCTATGTTATATAGTAAGGCCCTGATCCTGCAAAGACATAAACATATGCTTACCTTTACACACTGTGAGTTGTCCCACTAAACTGATCAAATTCACAATAGATTAGAACCATGAATAATACATGGATAAATAAAATGTTTTAGATTAGATGGTTTTATGTTTATAGGACACTGGTCCTGGGGTTGGGTACCTTTCTGCAGTGTGTCAAAGAAGGAATAAGAATTGTATCAATTTTCAGTTTGATTTTGAATGACAAAGAAAATTAAACGAAAAATAAAAAGCACCAGCAAAGATAACTTTTTAACAGAGGAGACGCAATGTTTCAAATGGTAATGATCAGCTTGTGTGCTGAGGACAAGATTGGGCCCTATGAGCTGACACATGAGGCCAGATTCTGATCTCACTTACTCCAGCATTACTTAGAAATAACTCAGTTTAAGTCAGTGGTGTTAGACAGGTACGGGATCAGAATCAAGCTCACAATCTCTTGCCTTGAATCTCCTTTGTTACACCATTTCATCATCTCTTCCATCTAGCAGTCAGTGACCAGCTACAGTATGTAAAATCTGTAGATGTGGATGCTCCTCAGAAGTTTCATGTTTGTGGATTCGGGTGACTTTTTCCATCAGTTTTGATCTGCTGGTTTCGTGTCCCTGAGTTTCACTTATGAGTTCAGGGCGTTGAAAGAATCCCAAATTAGTCCCCTGTATTATGGTAAAATAGATCCTAATGTTGGTTCTTAGCATTTAAGCATCCTCTTCTCTTTGTGTCCATCATCTGTGCCTTTATGCTCTGTACTCTCTAATTTTATTTAGAGCTGGTCTACACTGGAAACTTACATCAGCATAGTTACATCTCTCAAAGGTGTGAAAAATGCACACCCCTATTCCAATCTAACCCCCAGTGTAGACTGTGCTATGTTGACAGAAGAATTCTTCCATTGACCTAGCTACTGCCTCTTGGGGAGGTGGGTTACCTACACCAAAAGGAGAACTCCTTCTTTCAGTGTAGATAGCGTCTAGGCTGAAGTGCTAGTGTAAACATATCCTTAGGCCATGTCTGAACTACAAACTTTGGTTGATGCAAGTTACATTGGCGTGAAGTCACTGCAGTCAGTAAATTGCTTGTGCCCATGCATTCTTGGCTCCTTGTGTCGGTGCTGCACATACTCACTAGGAGTGCTTGTATCAATGCACAGGCACGGTGCACCAAGCATAGGTATCCCAGTGTACTACCCACTACCATTTAACACACTGTCTTTTGGGAAGTTTTGGAAATGCATGATGGGGCCGAAACAAATCGTGCAAGGGTAACTGCGAACAAGGGGTCAACTTCCTAGTGTGCA
Organism: Chelonia mydas; assembly: GCF_015237465.2. Lineage (NCBI taxonomy): Eukaryota > Metazoa > Chordata > Testudines > Cheloniidae > Chelonia > Chelonia mydas. The sequence goes on along the minus strand of NC_057852.1, from coordinate 125,217,530 downwards.
CTATCTCCACCCCATAATGTCATCCATAGCCCATCATTTTCAGGCCTTTGTTCAAAATCCACAAACCGCGTGCTTCCTTCCTCGCTGTCCACCATCTCGGACAGAAGCATGGAGCCTGCACAATTCTGCACTATTGTCATAAGTGTTGCAAGCACAGGATGCACGATCCTCCGGGATTCGCAGAGTCGCAAGGAGAACCAAATCAGGGGGGAACATGATGATTCCTTACAGTGAGCCACAGTAATGTGTTGTGGGGTACTGTGCTCTACCTGGCCCCGCGGTCTGGGGGCCTGTTAGGAATTGTGTAGTGCTTGGTGCATATTTCTGGATATAACACTGTCAATGCACCTATTAATTTAGTAGTGCTTGCTGTACATTTTTGATTATTACAGTGTTTGTCACTGATACTATAAATTAATAGAACAGAACTTATGAAGGGAAAAGAACATTCATGTCCATTTTAGCTACACATACACCAACTGTGGCTTTCACAGATCAGTGTATGTGAAGTTGTGGTTGTCTTTAATGTCACCATGTGGAATGTGAAGCATTGGTGAAGGGAGGTGCTGCAATTGAGTTCTCTGTGGACTGCAGAGGGAGGGGAGCCTGGGATTTTTGAATATTTAGGTCCACACGAGTCTGAAGCATCTCTGTTTCCTGCCAGAGAATCCCCATTATGGCTTGGTTCATCTCCCTCTCCTTTTCCTGCTGGGACTCCTGGGTCTTTTTCCTTTCCACTCTTTCCTCCTGCAGGCTGCCTGCAGTGTTCAGTCTCCAGGCCCTGTGCTCACGGTGTGATGCAGCGCTGGCTTGCAGAATCTCACTGAAAATGTCATCCCAAGTCCTATTCTTTCTCCCAGAGGTCCCGACTTTCCAATGTGCTCAACCCCAAGCTCTGCCCCAGGCCCCACCCCCACTCCACCCCTTCCCCCAAGGCCCCATTCCTGCTCTGCCTCTTCCCACCCCTGCCCTGCCCCCGTTCCACCCCCACCCCATCTCTTCCTGCCCCATTCTGCCCCTCCCCCAAGCACCCCACCCTCGCTCCTCCCCTTCCCCCCAGCACATCCTGCATGCCGCAGAACAGCTGACTGCAGCAGGTGGGAGGCACTGGGAGGAAGTGGGAGACGTTGCTTGGCAGGGCCCGCTGGCGGGTAGGAGTTGCTGGGGCATGGGGGATAGGGGGGTGCTGACCGGCAGAGCTGCCGGTGGGTGCTCAAGCCCTAGAGCACCCATGGAGTCGGTGCCTATGCTTTCTCCTCCTTATCTGGCTCAGGTGTTTCACGGGTGTGCAGGGGGTGCACTGGCAGCAGCTGCAGATAAAGCATACAGAGGTGCCATTGTCAATGTAGCCACAACGGAAAGTGAAACATAAGTTCCGGAACTCCCTGACTTTCTCCCCTAAAGTTTTAGACAAGACACGCTTATTGACATTTCTGCTTGGGAGTGCTTGTGCCCGGCACCATTCACAGCACCAACCCTGGTGAGTATGACCCACCAGAGGTGAGGGAAATAAGGGAATTGCTCGTTTACGTGGAACTAGGAGTTGGGGCAATGGCAGTGAATACTGGCACCGTTTCCCACAGGCAGGGGTGATGTTAGCTGATGTCTCACGCCAGAGGGTAACAAAGGTGGAGAGAACATAGCTGATACTGGTGTCCCAAAACCGCTTGGGCCCATATGCCACTGGCCTGTGTACTGCAGTGATGCCTGCCGAAGTTATCGCTGAGTGGTGTGGGAACGTATCCTATACTAGCGGAAGAAATAACGTGGCACTCTGTGAAAACCTTCAGGAGAGGATTGCTGCGTGCCCCCGTGAAAGTTTCATTGAGATTGCTCAGGAGGATTCAAGGAATACTGAAACAATTTAAAGAAAGGAAAGAAGACCGTAATCTCCACTGTGTACCAATATATAGGGAAATGAGAAAAAGGATATGCAGAAAAGACCCAGTTTATTCCTGAAAGGTGCTGGGCATTCTCAGCTCCCATAGTAGTTACTGGGAGAGGAAGGAAGTCAGCACCTTGAAGGATTAGATCATAAAGGCAAAGCCACCAAACAGTCAGCACTCGATAAAGTCCAATAAATCTCAACAGTTGGCTTTCTGGATGTACTCTTAGAATTCTGGCAAGAAAAAACCTCAACTAAACACTTTCCTTCAAAGTTCTTTAGTGTGTGCCTGGCCTCAGAAAAGTGAACATGCGGATGATGTTATCCTCTCTTCATGATGACTTCTAGGTCAAATTTGTTCGGTTTACAAATCAAAAGATGATTTTTTCTAACTCTCTGAGCAGGGATCTTAAATCCAAGCTCTGTGCTCTTTGTCCGTCTCAGATATTGCAGTAAGGAAGTTTCTGCAATCCTGACTTAACTGGAGATTTTATTGGTGACACGTGAGACAGAATATAACCCATCTTGGGATGATTTTGGTCCAGATTGTAAAGTCGTCACTCCCACTGGTCTGTACTTGCAAAGGCAAGTTGTCCCATTCATGTCTGTGTTTGATGTCAATGGGGCTACTTGCACTCCAGTTTAGTGAGCACTGCACTATCTCGTCCTTTGTCAATCAAATCAGCTAATATGACTCGAAAAGCACACAAAGGCTAACTTCTGCTCTCATTTACCCTGGTGCAAATCCAGAGTAACTGCACTGATATAACTAGAGTGATACTGGATTGATCCCAAGATAAAAGAAAGCGGAATTTGGCACCAGGGGCCAGCAATGTTGAATAAGAAGGTTCCCCTTCTCTTACCACAGCTGCACTTTCAGTTATACCCTCTCAATCCATGATGGCAACCTAATCAAACGAAACAATTAAATGACAATAAAGAGAAAGAGGGAGAGAGAAGAAAAATAAAATTAAAGGAGAAACAAAAAAGTCCCCCCCCATCAAACTTCCTTTTTAGTCTAGAACTTTCTCCTCACCAGAAATCTCTCTTGCTTCCTCAGTTTCACTGCAGTGGTATGATATCCAGCATTGTTATCTTCCAGCAAATCAACTCATCTCCCCAGTTAAATTCAAGAAGGCAGCTGTGACTGAATGCAACCCTGTATTCACACTCTATACAATACTGTATTAATCTTTTTACAAAATATGCCTTGTGAGGTATCATTTGAAAACTATAACTCACTGGTCAATAATACCATGGTAAAATGTATGTGACATCGTTATATGGAAAGCTATGGACATAACATGAAATTATGACTGAAATGTGTTTATCAGACAAGTCTGGGGTGGGGGTAAATCTGTTCCTCAAAGATAAAGGACAAGCTGATGCTCCAGCCAGGTGTCATCAAAGTTGATTGGCAATCACCAGTTAAGTGGCCATTCTTTGGCAATAAAGGGGGGCAGGTACAGATTGGCAATAAAGGGGGGCAGGAACAAAACCTCTTTCACCATGAGACTCCATGTCTCTGTCTTCACAGTGGGAAACAAATTTATCTAGGGATAACACACAGCAAAATGACAGGTTTCAGAGTAACAGCGCATTTCAAAGGGTGACTGGACTATAACAGTGAGGGGCAAAAACACCCGAGGTTCGTTCGTTCTTTCTTTCGTTCTTTCTTTCACCTAAGATGACAAAGGAATGATCACTTGGACTTTGTGGAGGGATCCTGTCAAGAGAATTTGGTCAGCCCTGTTGCTGGGAACATGTGGTAAAGATTTCACCTTGAACCAAGTCTAGTTTAAGTTTTAGCTACTAGAAAGCCTTTTATCTTTATTTCTCTTGCAACCATTTTGACTTTAATGCCATGTACTTGTCCTCACTTAAAATCTCTCTCTTTGTAGTTAAACTTGCTTTATTCTTTAATCAAAACTAATCCACTGTTGTGTTTAAACTGAATTGTCTGGGTAACTCCGGCTAAAAAGCAAACTGTGTGTATTGACCTCTTGCGGGGCAACAGCTCTATAATATCTGAACTGCCCAGGTGACGTCTGGACAGCGCGAAACACATGTTTTGGGGAAAATTCAGGACTGGGAGCGTGTTGAGGTCACCCTGCAGGCAGTAACCCAGGCTGGTGGCAGCCAGTGTGGCTTGTGCATTGCTGGCAGCCTGCTGAGGTCAATGGACCGGAGCTGCAACTATAGAGACACTCAGGGTGTGACCTGCAAAATGTTAGGCTGTTTATGGATGGCCCAGGTTGGAAGCTGCAACAGCACAACATTGTGAGGCACCCAAGGTTATGGGGTAGGTGGTGACACAACCTCTCACTGGTCTGGATTGCACCCCGAAATGTGATAGCAGACATCTCATGTTACAAGTGAGGCTAGTCATGGCTGATGTACTTAGTTTAATGAAGAGGCATCTGTATGGCACCCTTTGGGTATACACTATATAATTTAACTTTATTTATTTGTATTCCAGTAGTGCTTTCAAGCCCTAGTCCTGGACCAGGACTCCACTGAGCTAAAAGCTGTGCAAACACAGAGCAAAAAGATAGCCCCTTCCCCACAGAATTTATAATCTAAGTATCAGATGAGACAACAGATGGATACAGACAGACCAAGAGAGGAGTACAATGAAAAAAAAAAGACAATATTGATCAGCATCATAGGCTGTGATCTCAGCACGCCAGCAGCCTAGTCACTGTCAAGTTTTTTTTATAAGCATCATGGAAAAGGAGGATAATAAATTAGTTTTGTGGATATTTATGGGGAGCTGCTGCCTAATGTGAGGGGCAGCATGGGCTAAAGCATGAAGGTGCCTGTTTGGAAAATTTAACAAAAGGGCAATGGAGGCTGACACCACAAGCCAGTTGGAGGTGGGAATCGACATCTTTCTAGGTTTCAGAGTAACAGCCGTGTTAGTCTGTATTCGCAAAAAGAAAAGGAGGACTTGTGGCACCTTAGAGACTAACCAATTTATTTGAGCATGAGCTTTCGTGTTGCATCGATGAAGTGAGCTGTAGCTCACGAAAGCTCATGCTCAAATAAATTGGTTAGTCTCTAAGGTGCCACAAGTACTCCTTTTCTTTTTGACATCTTTCTAGTTAAAGAGAGATGATAGGTAGGATGGGGATAGCTGGGAAAGGCCTTGTGAGTGAAGACAAGTTGCTTATGTTTGATGCGGTAGAGAAGGGAGAGCCAAAAGGAGGTCAAATGGCATAGAAGGTGTTAATACACAGTTTAGCTCTAGAGCAGTGGTTCCCAAACTGGGGTTCGCAGAACGTTACAGGGGGTTCGCCAGAAAAATTTCACTAATGGCAGCCAGAGGACCCCGGGCATTGGAGGCAGCAGGTGGGACCCGGTTGCAGGGCAGACAGCCCGAGTCCCAGGAAGAGCGGGGCCAGGCAGTTGGGGCTGGCAGCCTGAGCCCTGCCCCTGTCAGCGGGGGAGCTGGCCGCCCAAACCCCAGCGCTCCACATGAGGCTGGCAGCCCGAGCCCCAGGGAGAGTGGGGCCGGGCAGTTGGGGCTGGCAGCCTGAGCCCCGGCCATAAACCGGACCTGCAGCCCGAGCTCCATTGACCGGGGTGATCAACGGGGTCCAGCAGCCGGAGCCCCGCAGAGTGTGGAGGAAATTTAAACTTAAATCCCTGGAAATATTCATTTTTAGGAGGGGGTTCATGAGATTTCACAATTTAGTGAAAGGGGTTCGTGGGCTGTTTAAAGTTTGGGAACCACTGCTCTAGAGTAATACAAACTGAGGAAGACTTGCCTCTTAGAAACTTCTTATTGCTGTGTTAACATTAAGTGCTTACTTTTCCCACCCCCATCTGATCAATGCGGCTTTTGTACAGTTGACCAACTTGCAGCACCCTGTAGCTAGCTGAGTGGCTGATCCGAGATAGGACACATCAAAAACTAACTGCAAGTTGTGTGTCTACAATTTTAAACCATCTTTTAAAAAAAAATCCCCCTGCATTTCCGTTGCTTTATCCTTCAAAATAATCTCAGGTCAGTGTGTTAATCATCCTTTTTACTGCGCCTCTAATGTGGCTGTTAAATTTTAGTCTCATTTGTTTTCTATTACATTAAAACAAAAATTAATATTAATAATTAAAAAGGGACTTTGCTTCCACAGTTCTTTGCGGCTAGCCAACAATACCTGGTAGACCTTTAAAGTGTTGATTCTGCATGACTAATTGATTGCTTCTGCTGGGGTTAATTAATTAATTAGTAGCAGAGCTGCATTAAAGATTGGAGGCATTCAGAACTCCCGTAATGGACACGATCTACAGGAGCTTTATTAGTACATAAAATGAGTGTTTAAAATCCACACAGCAACTAATATGCTCTTGAGGCTTTCATTAAACAAACCTATAAAATTACTTGCTTCATTATGTATTTTAGTTACTTTCTTCACATTGTACGGTATCTCTTCACCTTTTTCTTTTGCCAGCCAGTTTTAAGTGCCTATTTGAAATCAATTTCTCTAATAATGGGCTTAATGAGCTCATCAATTAAGGCTGCCATAATGGAATGTAACTGTGTGGTTTCAGTTATCAGTTAAACTCTGGAACTAATTTCCATGCTTCATCTATCAAAAATGATTGGCTAATATTGTTTAGCTTCTGCTTTAGGACGATAGGGAGACCCCGGGCCCTTCTCCACTAATGTCCGAAGGCCTGAATTTCTCTTTGGAAAAATAAAAAGGGAAGGAGACTGGATGGGATTGAAAGAACAATGAAAAGAGAGAGATTTGGCCCCTATCTGGATCTGAAAGGAGGGTGATCCTGTATTTTCGTGCTGGCTTGGTAATTAGTAGTAATGGATTACATTTTCAGACGTATTAGATAAGATGATCGTTCCACATGAAAAACCCCATTATGAGTTTCTTACCCCCCCCCCTTTTAATAAGCACTGACCTTTTCTGTGACCCCTTTAAATAATAGTATAAATGGCCTATAGAGCTAAATATGTAAATATTTCTTTAACACGGTGTTCTCACAGTTATATCAGATCTAGATTTAAACCAACCCTGAATTTTGGGAAGAACTTTCACCATAAAGGACAGAATAAATATCTTACTAAATGTGAAACAAAACCAGAAACCAAACCAACTCCCCTATATAAGTGGACTCCTAAAAATGTTCAGTTCGAAATTAAAAAAAATCAAGAGTCAGGAGATTCAAAAGTTAAGATTCTCACAGCAGCTTTGGCTTGGTTAATGGCATATATGTAATATTTTTCTATTCTTGCTCTTCTGGTTAGATGCCTGATGTACTATAAAGTTTTTACAAGTTAGCGAGATTTGATTGGTTCATTTACTTTAGTAAATGCTACATGAATAAGAGTGACAGAATCTGGCCCATGATGTGAAATATTGGTAGAACCATTACAATCTCTCTAACCATTACAATCTCTCTAACTCAGAGAAACTTTTTTTCTCTGTTGCTGCTATTTATTTGTACAGTAACATCCATTCCAGACATCCAAAAGGCATTTTCCAGACTTCCAAAAGGCCTGAAAGAAGACTAAAGTTTAAACTGAGAGAGGTAGACAGATTTAGGTAAGAAGGTTCAACAGGGATTTTGTATTCATATAATGGGACTACTCTGAGAGTAAGGTACTTGAAACCAATGGACTATCTCAAGGAATAAGGTTGTACTTAGATATTAGAACCTGGCCCAATACAACTTTTTAAATAACTGAAATCTTTACATTAGCAGAATGTTGTGTAATACAGCAAAACTCATGGAAAGACTCTAAAATCATGGGATCTGCCATTTTTCTTCCTCACTATTTGCTCCCTTTCCTGGGATAAAGTAGCATTTGTGGAGAAGTGTGTGTGTGTTTCATGGCATGGATTGCAGTCTTTTTCATGCATAATCCAAGCAACAAGCTGACAGCAAGTCAGGGCAGACTTAAGGTTTAAGGGCCTGATCAAAATCCCATTAAGTCAACGGGACACTCTCCATTGACTTCAGTGGCTTTTGGATCAGTCCCTAAAAGTTGGCAATTTTTGAGTTTTCTGTGTCAAAAATGTGATTTTTTTTTTCACCCTTTTGTAACAGCTGGCTTGTCAGAAAGTTTTGAACCCAAGGCCTTCAGCATCAATGCACAGACCTCAATCATTTGAGCTAAAAGATGAAGACCCCAATCCTGCTCCCACTGGTGTGAATACAAAACTCCTGTTGACTTCAATGGTGCAGGTGCAGACCCTAATTCCATAGGCTGGCAGCAGTAATAGGCTGCTATCCTCTGTGGACCGACAGTGGAGCAGGGATGCATAACACACTTCACAAATATATTTACAGTTGTACGTCTCAAAAATGACTAAAGAAAGTTTCCTCAAACTTTCCCCAAAAATACACTTAAGGATAAATTATAGAAACCACAGCACAAAAAGTGATCTTTCCAGACAGTTAAGAGGATAAGAAAATAGTCTGGAGAGTGGTGGGAGAAGGACTTTGCGAGGGGTTCCACTTTTCGGTATAAATTAAATATTTGCAATATATACATTACTGCCTGGGTAATTAATATTCTTTTAACTTTCAGGGTCTGATCCTGCAAATACTTAAACATATGCTTAACTTTACTTATACAAATAGTCCCTTCAAAGCCAATGGGACTACTCACACGAGTAATGGTGAGTGCCTTTTAAGGAGTGCACCGAGAGCCTCATGCTCATGTGTTGCGGAGTATAGAACTTTTAATAAAACACATAAATGAAACTGTTTTGCAGCCTTAACTACAGCTGTCACATTCAGTCAGCCAAGCTGCATAGTATCAAGGAGACTAAGAACTGTAGAAAGGAGCCTTGGAACTTATTTTATTTTTCCAAAAAATGTGGTGGTGTTTTTTTCTGATATTTTTTTTTGACATTAGAAATTTGGTTGCTATCTACTGGGTTTCCCTAGAAGACTCTGTGGACAACTGGCAAACTAGAAGGTATTTGGTGTGAGAGACATAAAGCAAACAAAACCTGACTAATTGATAAGGGAAGTTATTTTAATTCAGACTGTTTAAAACTATATGTTCTTAAATTTGGCTTTGTTAACATTTCTCTAACTCAAACTACTCGGAAACCCTTGGGAGTGGAGGGAGGATGGGTCTTATTTAAAGATCCATCATCCCTGGCCTTCATTTAGCAAAGCTCATAGACCTCAGCTGAGGCTTCCAAGAAGCTGCAAGCAAAATCAGGGAAGACCAGACTTAAAATTCCAAATATCTCTACAGTTAAAAAAAGAAAAATAAAAAAGCAGGGAAAACAAAATAACCTTTAGGCCTTATTTTTAGAGCTGTCAAATGATTAGAAAAATTAATTGCGATTAATCGCAGTTTTAATAGCACTGTTAAACAATAATAGAATACGAATTTACATTTGTTATAAATATTTTTGGATCGTTTTCTAAATTTTCAAATATGTTGATTTCAATTACAACCCAGAAGACAAAGTGTAGAGTGCTCACACAAATACTTGCACTGTAATCCACAAGTCGATGCATGAAGGGGCATACGAATGTTTAGCATATCTGGCACGTAAATACCTTGCAATGCCATCTACAACAGTGCCATGTGAACACCTGTTCTCATTTTCAGGTGACATTATAAATAAAAAGCAGGAGCATTATCTCCCGTAAAAGTAAACAAACTTGTTTGTTTTAGCGATTGGCTGAACAAGAAGTAGGACTAAGTGGACTTGGCTCTAAAGTTTTTCATTGTTTTGAGTACAGTTATGTAAAAAAAATTCTACATTCGTAAGTTGCACTTTCATGAAAATGGGATTGCACTACAGTACTTGAATTGAAAAATACTATTTCTTTTGTTTATCTTTTTTACAGTGCAAATATTTGTAATAAAACATAATATAAACCGATCACTGTACACTTTGTATTCTGTGTTGTGATTGAAATCAATATATCTGAAAATGTCGAAAAACATCCAAAATATTTATAATAAATTTAAATTGGTGTTCTATTATTGTTTAACAGTGAGATTAGAACTGTGATGAATCGCAATTAATTTTTTTAATTGAGTTAATTTGTTTTGAGTTAATCGCTTCGGTTAACTACGATTAATTGACAGCCCTACTTATTTTACATATCTTAAGCCTTAAATTAAATTTTCTTTTACTTTTGTAGGTCATCTTTAACCATGCTGCAAGCTCAGCTGGTTTAAACATAGCTGGTCTAGCGTAGCTGAAACATTTGAAAAGCAAATGTTGTTCTTATAGAGTAATTCATAAAATAAAATTAAATGGAAATGATGGATGGGGAAAATGGTCTTATGATTTAAGGCACTGGACTAGGACTCAAGCGGTGTGGTTCAAGTCCTGGCTCTTCCATGAACTTCCTATGTGTCTTTGGACACATCACATAAGTCTCTGTATGCCTCAGTTTCCCGGCTGTTAAATGAAGATCGGAATGTGCATGTCCTTAACTTTACAAGTATGAGTAGACTGGAGAAGGTCACACCAGTGATGATCCTGCAGTGCCATAGAGCCAACGCAGGGGCTTGCATGCAACATTCCTTCCTCCCTGCTGTCCGTGCACAAAGGAAAACAGAGTGTGGTTAGAGACACTTCTAAGGTCAGGATACCCCCGGCCACATTTTCAGCTCCTTTTGCACATTACAGGCCAGCATAACCCAGAGCAGTCAACAGTCTGTGCCAAAATAGTAGAGGTAGGACACCATGCACTAGGTAGCACTGCAATCAGGCTGGGAGTTGTATGTATGTAACCTGCAGTGGAATCTGACCTTTTGGATTGCGTATGTTGTACATAGTAACTGTGTCCTGAAGAGAAAGCAGCTCTTTTGAGGAATCCTAATGACACATAATCCTGGCAGAACTTCGTGAACTTTTTGCCAATGTTTTGTAATGTTAAAGAATTAATGCAGAAACCCAGCATTTATACTAACCCCCCCTTCGTAAACACAGAGCCCTCATTTACCCTCACACAACAGACTTTGGCCTTCAATTTTTTTAAAAAAAATTTTTACACCAGACAATTTTTAGCCATGTGCAAAGAAGATGGTCAGGTTCACTCAGAATCCCCGAGGCGCTTCCTTGCCTCCTTGTAAAATAATACTGCTATTGTTAAAGGTACTCCAAGCAGTGAGGCAGTTTCAGCATCCACCAAGTTATAGTTCTCTTTCCTTAAAATCCATGATATAGCTATGTCTTTCGGGAAGAGAATGGGGACATGGCAGGCTTTGGAACTGTATATATGAAAGGGTTTAAAATAATAATAGGAACAGGAATTTTAAAAAGTCTGTTGTTAGGGACTGAATGGGCTCCATGTGGCTACTTACACCTTTTTAATTCTTGAACACTAGCTGTAGGATTTCTTTTGCTGCAGCACACAAGCGAGGTTAACCATTATTTCTGTAACAACCTTTTGTTTCCAGCTCCCATGGAGAGGGGGAAAAATTGAGATAAAGAAGTGTTATTAAAATTGTGACATACGGCTCTGGGAGTATGTTAAGGATAGAAGGAGCTAGGACGTCAGGAAAAAAATAATGAAATGCAAAAATCACCCAGACTGACAATTGGGAGCCTATGTAGCAGCTTAGCCTGTTGGTCCAAGGCTATTTGTCATAATCAGCGGCACTTTTCTCATTAGCAAAAAGCCATTACCAGTGGACTTTATCAGCAGCTGTGAGTTATCACAGGGCACACAGCAATCCTAGCGTGTAGTCGTGGGGTTCAGCCGGGGTCCGGCAGCTTTAATAAGCCGCCAACTCCTTCCCCAAGTTCCCAGTTCAGTGTCACGGCCATTCCTGGTGAGGCAGCCGAGTGCGGCCTATTAACTACCTCACTGCTGAGCCTTTCCCAGTCCCTCTCAGCCCTAGAGGTGAGTAAAACCTTTCCTCCATCTCTTCACTTTTCCCCTTCCTCCACATCAGCTGAGGGGTCTCCTGAGCTAAGTAAGGCCTTTCCTCCTCCAGTCCTCTCTCCCTGAGTCAGGCTTTCCTTTCTCTTCCTCATTTTCCTCTCTCCACTCCTCTTCTTCTTTCATCCCTCCTTTCTGCATCAACTAATGAAGGCCTTTCACCGTTTCTTGCTTGCTCTCCCCATGCTGAGTGAGAGACTTCCCTCTCGTTCGCCCTAATGCCCCATCCCTTTCTTCTTGTCACTTCCCACAGCTGAGAGAGACCTTTCCTCTCCTGACTCAGGCCTTTCTCTCCCTGCCTTCTTCTTCCTAGCTTTGTGAGACTGATCTACCATGGCCCTGCTAAGAGTGCCTCTCCCAAGTTCTTTTTTCTTTCTCTCCATTAGAACTTCTCTGTGTATTCTTTTTCAGAGGCCCTGGCCATTGTGGTGTATATGGGAAATATTCATCTACTCCAGTTTCCGCCCCAAGCTAGTGTCTACCTGCCAAGTCTCCATGAGCATGGATTAATTTTACATGCGCCTTCTCAGGCAAGGCCTAGGGAGGAGCTATTCGGGGAGTCTGAGAAGTTTAGCTGCTGAGTAGCCTTCCTTCTCTTCTTCCATGGGAGTGGGTCGGCAGGTTGTGCTGGAATATGTACTTCACTTCAGAAGGAAAAATCAAATGCACAACTACAAAATGGTGGATAACTGGTTAGGTGCTGAAAGGCTGTGAGAGTCAGATTGTGGATCACAAATTGAATATGAGTCAACAATGTGATACAATTGCTAACAAAGGCTAATATCATTCTGGGGTTCATTAACAGGAGTGTTGCAGGTAAGACTTGGGAGGTAACTGTCCCACTCCACTCAGCATTGGTGTGGCCTCAGCTGAGTACTGTGTCCAATTCTGAGTACCACTCTTTAAGAAAGATGTGGACAAATTGGAAAGTGTCCAGAGGAGAGCAACAAAAAAGATAAAGGGTTTAGAAAAGCTGCTCTGTGAGGAGAGGTTAAAAAGACTGCATATTTTTAGTCTTGAGAAAAGAAGACTGGCGGGGGGACGGGACTTTATAACAGTCTCAGATATATTAAGCGCTGTTATAAAGAGGACAGTGATCAACTGTTCTCCATGTCTGCTGAAGGTAGGACAAGAAGTAATGGGCTTAATCTGCAGCGAGGGAGATTTAGGTTGGATAATACAAAAAACTTTCTAACTATAAGGGTAGTTAAGATCTAGAATAAGCTTCCAAGGAAGGTTGTGGAATCCCTGTCACTGGAGGTTTTTAAGACCAGGTTGGACAAACACCTGTCAAGGAGAGTCTAGGTTTACTTTGTCCTGCCTCAGCACAGGGAGGATGGATTTGATGACCACTAGAGGTCCCTTCCAGTCATCTAATGTAATTAATATAATCCATTTTCCAAGTGATTTAAGAATGTCCATGCCATGGTTTAACTTTGGATGATTTAGTTGGGGACTGGTCCTGCTTTGAGCAGGGCGTTGGACTAGATGACCTCCTGAGGTCCCTTCCAACCTTGCTATTCTATGATATGTTTCTATGATTCTATATACGAAAGGATTGTGCACTAGAAATGGACTTAGCACCAAACCACACAGTTGAACACACTTGAGCTTTGGGAGGCAGAGTTTGAAATACTAACCCAGACCTGGATTTGTGGTTTGACACCTAGATGTACAGTGACAGGGACACTAGATATGTACGTAGTTATAGTTATAGTTCTTTCTGTATGGGATGGAAACAGAAATAAAAACAGAACCTCAGATCCAAATCCCTGCAATCTTTGAGTTCTTCAGAATTCAGATGGGAATCCTGGATCTGCCATTGTGCAGCACGGGCTTGTCCCTAAAGCAGACTGATTTGTGTGAAAAGAACAACTCAGACAGAGAGTTGTAAGGAAGAAGGACAGGGGTTTGAGAAATCTCCATTTCCAGACCAGCAGCCAGGCCATGGGCAGAACAATAGATAGCAGTATTCCACAAGTATTTCCAGGGACAGTTCTCCTAAAAATCCAGAGGAGAGGAGACCTCAGTACCCTTAGTGGGGTAGGCTTTGTCGTACACCTTCTAGTAAATCTGAAGTGCCACTTTGTGCCAAGCTCTAATGGAGGGAAAATATTTTTTTAAAGAAACAATCCCTTGCTTTTTAAGCTAGTGGTTGCTCCCCATGAGTCCTAATGAAACAACCGTGGTTTAGTGTCTCCTGACTCTCAGCTTCCTCACTTTCTTCACTGAAGGGATGGTGTCTGATCCAGAGCCATTGACTCAGCAGGCTTTGGATCAGGTCTGAAAGTATAGACCACGTACAGCAGCTAACAGAAGCCACATGACTGCAGGCCAGGGGTGAGTCACCTTGCTGCCCCATGCAGTCTGCTGAGGTAATTGACTGAGGGATTTGTGTTGATCCAAAATCCTGTGAAGTCATTGAAACTTCAGTGACTTCAATGAGCTTTGGCTCAGGTGCTAACTGAGGGAAGAATTTGGCCCTGCAGCGGAGATGTAGGCTTTGTCTACACACAAACTTACACCCACGTGGTTTTTTAAAACAGTTTAATTAAACTGGTACAGATTTATGTGTGGACACTCTTAAATGGATGAGGAATTAATATAGTCCATTTTCAAACTGATTTAAGAATGTCCATACCATGGTTTAACTAAAATCATTTAAAAACAATACGAATGTGTGTGCGCGCACAATGTCTAAATTACCAGTTCTGTCAATGATGCACAAGCCAGAATAGACACCAGTTGACTCTCCTATTGGTGTAACTGCAGAGTTAGCAGAAGTGGGGGGAAAATGTATATTATTTAAGGCACCAATTCAGCCAAACACCTAAGCATGTCCTTAGACCATAATTGTAATCTTAACACTATTTCACACAGCTATAAATTAAGCCTGTGCGTCTGTGCTTTTACAGAATCAGAGCCAATATAAGCATATATTGCTCTGACTATACATAGGGAAAAGATCTGTAAGAAAGTGGCATTTTTATATAGTCATTTTTCTAACTGTAAACACACTTTAATTCAGAAATTCATTCATTGTTTACTGCTTTGCGAATGGTTATTTGAGATATTTCAGAGCAAGTATTTCATTGTGTGCTGTTATTAGTGAGGCTGAATCTCAAAAGGTTGTGTTTGATCTGGAAAAACACCAGAAACTTCACAAACTTTGGGATCTACAAAACTGGGCTAGAAATTTGTAAGATCAGATTTTTCTTGATTCTTTCTATTTACTATACATTTATTATTGTTTTATTGTTATAATTAGTAATTATTTATAATGTGGCATTGTCTAGGAGCCCCACTCATAGATCAGGATCCCATAGTTTGCTAGGTGCTGTATAAACAGAACAAAAAAGACAGTCCCTGCCCTAGAGAGACAACAGATGGAGACAGACAGACAGACGGGGGAAGTACAATGCAACAATGAGCCAATGAGCTTGATAGGCAGTAGTGTCTAGCTGCGTAATGGTTGCCAAGATTTCTGTAGGCGTCACAGCAAAAGAGAGTTTTAAGGAGGGATGTGAATGATAATGAGGTGGCTTTGCAGATGTTTACTGGGAACACCTCCCATGCTTCCATTTCCGTCAATCAAGCATCTATCAAGAAAAATAATATTAATTACATTTTTCCTAGGAAAAATAAGTCGTCCTTAATCTGCATAATTGTAAACCAAGTTTCATTGTGAAATAAGTGTTAATGGCCAAGTTATAAACCTCTAAAACACAGGGGAATCAATTCTATCTTGGCAAGATACACGTAACTCCCATTGATTTCAATGGTAGTGGCTTGCATCTTACAGGGGTGAGTGGTTTGAGCAGGGAGGAGGAGGACAACTGGGCCCAAGATTTATAATGCAAAAGTCTGTTCAAGTGAAGATCAAGGGCAAAATTTATTCTCTTCTGTTTCCTGTAGGGCTGCTTTCTTACTGATCATTGATTAAAAATACAGTACAGTGGATGTCTAGAAATTGTTTTATCTCTTGTTAGTTTGAAGCATTGCTAAATGAACATGAATATAATATGATATTTTTAATCACAGATATGTTTAACCTTGCTTGGAGATTTTATCTAACCATTACAATTATTATTATTGTACAGTCTATGTATCTGAAAGCGTTATCTGATACAGATTGTTGTGTTCCTGGAAATTTAACAAATCCACTTAGAGAAGTCACTTTCTGCAATTTTCGTAAAATAATATAATAAGTTTAACTTTGAGGTGTTTTTAATTAAGAAGCTGATCTTATAGTAGTGTTTATGGAAACACAGGTTCCATTCTTTCAGAATGTGGAAAGTAATAGTCTTATTGTTTATCTTCCACAGTGGTCCCCTCAGAAACCGACAAATGCATCCTCTAACTGATTAGGAGTGGGCCCATAATCTCAACTGAAAGAATCTGCAAAGCAAACATTCTCAAGAGACGTAGAGGAACAAACAGGAGAAAGAACTCATTCACTTTTCTTGACCAATTGTTGTTGAAAAAAGGAATGATCATATCACATCTTTTCTTTTGAACAAAATTACAACCAAAGAGCTGTGATACTAAAGTTATTTAATATTTCAGATAATACCAGTTGAACTTGTAACCTGTTTCATTCTCTCCATCTGTCTGTTTCTCCATCTCTTTCCCGAAGATTGACAGAATACTCCCATAGGGAAGAAAATGTAGCTTTTTTTACTGTGCTCAAGCCCAACCGTCACTAATAAGTTTATTATTTATTGTTTTATATAGACAATATATAAATAATATAAAACATCCTTTTACTAAGTAAAAGGATGTTTAACTTGGGTAAATGTAAACGGGGAATGATAATCCTGCACATCACTGTAAAGTGGGAGAAAGGGGTTTGAGATCGGTAATGTTGGGGAAAAAAAAGTCTGGAAGTGTTAACAGAATACAAATTATTATGTTACACTCTGGGGAAAAAATAGTCCAGTGGTTATACTAGGAGAAGTATCCAGATGCTAGCAAGATAATTCTCAGTTGAAGGCCCCAAATGAGTAATAGACTTCAATGGGACTTAAGCGCTTTGCTGAACTGAGACCTTGTGACGTACACCAGAGTGAAATGCTGGCTCCATTGAAGTCAATGGGAGTTTTGCCATTGTCTTCATTGGGGCCAGAATTTCACCCAATGAATCAATAACATACTTAACAACACAATTCATTTCCAAAAACACTGCAGATTTTACATGTTTAATCCATGCTGGGCACAAACGTGCTGCATTCTGTACATGAGGCTTTAGGTTACACGCTATACTTTAGGGCATGCATACATTGATTAAACACATCTATAACTAGATTGGCTTTAACTGTATAATGGACAGGGTTTAAGAGAGATCCTACAGCATAATAATCTGCATCAGCATGAAGGAAAGGGAGGAATTCTTCCATGTAGCTCAGGAAGGGATAAGCATCGGTGCATAGTATGAAACTAAACATAGGAACATTTACACCATGGGACAGATCTTCAGCTGGTGTAACTCAGCATATCTCCATGGAAGTCAGTAGTGCAATACTGAGTGGCATCACCTGAATATCTAGTGTTACGTTGTTAGAACTTCATGTATACAATAAGAACGGCAATTCTGTGGAAATGTCTTCCAAGATCTGGTCAGTGGTGGAAGCTCTGGAGCTAGAGGAATTCAAAGACAGATGTGTGTGTCAGAAGGAATCTCTCTTTTAAGACTCCTCTCAGCCTGTGGACGGAGACAGAAGGGAAAGCAGGGAAGGACGTACTGTACAAAGACAAAATCACATAAAAGACCTGTTACAGCACCTAGCACATCCCCCTGACCAGGATAGAGACTCCAGAGAGAGCGTGTATTAGAGGGTAAACTGTTGCTGGAGTTTAACAAGGCTGTTATTTGGGGAAAATTTGGTTAAACAGAGGTGAGAGTCCAGAGATCATTTGGGTCTATTGCTGATAGGCATTAGTGTCTCATTCAAGGTGCTGGATGCTTTTACTCTTTTGACTTCATGTATCTACCATAGTTTTTTACATAGCACTTACCACAGTGTTATTTATGTGAATCTATGTGGTGTTTCCTGGATTACTGGCATTTTCTGTTCATAACCCTATAGATGAGGGTGCACGAGATGCCATTCCCTGGGGCTGTCAGTATAAAATAAATGACTAAGCTTCTTCAGCCTAGTGATTTGGCCCCATTCAGCAAAGCACTTAAATTTTGCTCCATCCCTATTTAGTATGTTAGTGGGTCTTAAGCACATGCTTAAATCAATGGTACTTAACCAAGTCCTTAATTGCTTTGCTGAATATAAATAGATTTAAATTCATACTTAGGCCAAAATCCTGCAAAGCACTGATGAGGCCCAATTGTCTCCATTTCACCTGAAAGCCGCACTAGAGCTATCTATATGCCCAGTAGAAAAAATAGTTCTTTTCGGCGTGAAAAAACTTCCCCAGCTTTTTTTTTCTTTTTTTTTGGAATAACGAAATTCAAAATTTCCTTTGGATGGAAATCACTATCCTGATGATCCTTGTGGAGGTAGCCAGTTGATAGAAATTTAACCAAAGAGAGGTTTCTGGGTGGCTAAAGTATATTCCAGAGAGGAATCCACGGCTCCCACTGACCCCACGATCAAGCTCTTGATGATGACAATGTTCACAGAAACTTGTGTGGCAAGATTTTCATCATAACAATTCATCTCATATTATTTATTATTAATAGTAGTCATAGTAACTAATAAAATACCCCCTTCCTGTGACTCTCCAGTAACTTCCATGCCTCGCAGTGCCTCAGTTTCTTCAAACCTGTCTGGATCACCCATCACCATATAAAATGCTCCTTTTTTCCAGCCCAGTTTCTTGCTCTTGACTTCAGCATCAGTTTTCTGACTGGATTAAAGAGGATCAGAATATGAATGGAAGAGAATCAACCATATTGTTTAACCCCACAGTTCTAATCTAAATTAGATTATGTACAATTCTCTAATTTGCTTTTACTTAAATGACCCCTTGCCACTTTCTTCCCTTCAGCTGCATGTCCTTTATTTTCCATTTTTCTTTTAGTTTGTCACCCCACCCCTCATCTTCAGATGGTATAATATGACAACAAGAGATCTTGATCCTGTCGTGACCTTCTGTGTAGCCCTACGCTTTATGTTTGTCACCATTCTAACCTCCTTAAGTCCTTGAAAAACAAACACAAATCAGGTTATTTTTAAATTCAGACTTTAATTGAGTGTACAAACAGAAAAGTCTCTATGTAGTTTTAAATGTACTATTTCACAGCTTTCTGCCTTGCATCTAAACAATAGCCTAATCCTTACTCAACCAATCCATCCATTGCTTGCATACCGATGATCTCATTCAAGCCAGTATAACTACATGTATGAGTGAGGTTGCAACACTGAGTGTTGGTGTTATATTTATGTGTTTTCCACCCCCAATATTTAAACTCTTCCCATCACTCTTGTTCCTAGACTCATGCACAGATCTTGAGGGGGAAAAGGGTTAATTAACCAATGTTAACTAAACTCTATGCAGAAATATACCAAAACCTATGCGCACTCTTGCAATGCAGTGAATGCCTACTACAAAATAATAAGCTGACACCTGTCCCATTGGAATCAGGAAGGTCTCAGCACCTTCCAGATTTGGACCCCAAGACAATAGATGATCTTTGAAACATTTCCTGAAGGTTAATGAGCTCAGGCTCTGTCAGCCTAGTGGCTGCAAGTGGAATGACAGAATACCGAGTGAGATACAGAAAATGCCGTGCCACAGTCCCCATTCAGCCAAATCCAGGGACTGGCAGTATCAGTATGTCATCTGATTTCTGTCATCACAATGGTGCATAGGAGACAGGTGGTCTTTTGTGTAGGCCAAAATGTTTTTTCATAGTAGTTTCTAATCTAGATTGTTTTAACACGGTCAGATAATCATACTGTACCCAGTGTCATGATCCAATGTTATTATGTATTACATAGTGCCATAGCACAGAAAACAAGGTCCCAGACCTGAATACCTTATAGTCTGACTCAGAAAAATAGAGTACATGGGAACAGTTACAAACATAGCAATTGCAAGACTGGATTAGAACTGAGGTCCATCTAGTTCAATATCCTGTCTCTGACAGTAGCCAGCACCAGTACTTCAGAGGAAGGTATATGAACTCTGTGAAAGGCAGATGTGGGATAATCTGCCCCCTGTTTATCCTAATTTGTAATAGTAAAAGATTGTCTTTAACTCTGAAGCATGAGGTTTAATATTCCTTTCAAATTTTTGAAAGCAATAACTGTAATGCTGAATATTCTTGATATCCGTATAATTGTCCAATCTCTTTTTGAATTTTGCTAAATTCTTGGCCTCGAGGACTTCCTGTGGCAATGAGTT
Source organism: Chelonia mydas (assembly GCF_015237465.2). Classification (NCBI taxonomy): domain Eukaryota; kingdom Metazoa; phylum Chordata; order Testudines; family Cheloniidae; genus Chelonia; species Chelonia mydas. Next base: position 125,197,393 of record NC_057852.1, on the reverse strand, counting down.
CCACAGTCTAATGACACATTGTGTGAAATGTATTTCTTTTTATTATTTTTTTAATTTTATTTCATTGAATGTCCCCTTGTTCTTGTGTTATGAGACAAGGAGAACAGAAGCTCCTGACCTACTTTCAGTTGAGTCCCAGGAAGGATCAAGAGACATGAACAAATGTAATAAATAAAAAGGAAAAGGAGCAAAATGAAACAAACTCACTCAAATGAAGGCCAACTGATGACAGCCTGTTGAAGTCAATATGAGTCTTTCCGTTAACTTCATTGGGTTTCAATCAGGGCCCCAGTGAACAAATAGACATGGTTTCATTATTTCACTGGCATCCACATTGAATCACACTGTCTAAAAAAGAAAAGAAAGGGGAAAGCTGACTCTAACTGCTTATTTTCATTCCTAAAAGGAACGATCATTTCAAAAGCAAAAAGTGTGTGGCAGTGACAGGGTTAAATATAAAGACTTTTTTTTTCTTTTGAAATGGCTCCATGGTTCGAGAATGACTCTTTGCTTCCCCTCTTAATCTGTATTTTACGAGTGAGAAGCTTTGCATTATGCAAATCGTTAGATAGGAACAGGTGACATTTCAGCAAAGAACATGATCAGCGGCCCGGGCCTGGATTGGGCTGCTGATTTATACATTAGTATTTGTCACAAGGATTGCAAGTACTTCAGTCTACATTCTGCAATTTGCTTTTCTATTTCATCTCCCCTGCCCCCGCTCCTTAAGGTGGAAACTTCATCAAAGTGTTTAAAAAGAAATTCTCTTTTGTTCTGGAGTCTTAGATGAAACACGGTGGTGGTTTTGATGATTGCTTGTTTGTGTTAATTGTAATTGTAGTTTTGAAGTTTGCCACAACCACAGGACAAGACAAACCTCTCTATTACAACTCCAGGGCCTGATTCTGTGAGGTGATGAATAGTCTGATCTCTTATGGACATTAATGGGAATTGAGGGTCTTCAGCACTGTGCAGAATCACGCTTTTATTTAACCAATGTTAACCATGTAAACAGCATGCATCTTTAAAAAAATCTTTCACAATCCATTTACATCCTTTTTTTCTTTGCTCAGGCTTTCTGTAATGGCAATCAGGCTCAATATAGATTGATTTGTATGCCATGAAATACATTTTATACCGTAAATTAATTCTGGAAAAACTACAGCAAAAAGGAGTTTACTGCCATTGAATTGAACATCAGGAATGTTTGATTTTCTTCCTTTCATTTTCTAATTGTCTTAAGCACTTCTTCCTTTACTTTGTAATGCCTTTCCCCCCTTCCATTGCTTTAAGCTATGGTATTAGTCTGAATTAAGGAACGTGAGAGATTATTATATTGCCTGAGTGTTATTCAGATGTTCACTAAACAATGCCACTCATGGCAGCCTGCACATGCTCCTCAGCTAAGGACTGGGACTCAAGTTTGGTTTGAAAGACACAGCATTTAAGAGCTGTCAGTCACCCGTGGCTCTTGTGAGAGCACATAACACTGTGGCAATTACGAAGCTAGTGTTTACCAAATGCAAAACTGCAATAAATTCATCCAAATGCAGATTGATCGCACAATTTTAGTGGAGTCTTTAGCACAAATTTAATCTGTTCTTCTGTGGAAATGCCTTGCTGCCAAATGACATTGGAGTGGGGATGGCTCTGTTTCTGCAGCACGGCACTCAGCCACACGGGCAAGTAGGATTCCAGATTAAACCTGCCGCTGTCACTCTTTAGGACATCAGCTCCTGGGAGCATGGTGGAGGTGACATTCTTAATATATACTGGATGGAGGGAAAGAGGGGTGGGGAGGGCAGCAAGCATTGTGTTTTCTCATACCATCTGGTAGTGTCTGCTTCTCTTTTCAGCCAGTGTATGGCTATTGTAGACCAGGCCTATTCTTACCTCTCTTTATCATGCATTAGAGAAACAAGGTGGGTGAGGTAATATCTTTTATTGTACCAACTTCTGTTGGTGAGAAAGACAAGCTTTCGAGCTTGCACAGAGCTTTTCTTCAGGTTATATACTCATATATATACTCCTGCCCTCAGCCTGAAGGCTTCTTCAGCAATGCTGCTGTCCATTGTGCTGAAAGATTTAGCCAGCCAGGATTTTTCTTCATGTCTGGCCTGTTCTGGTTGGTGAAGAAGACTTGTTGCACGGTCTGTCTCACCTGATTTCACCATCATCACTAAATATCTTAGGGGTGCGCATATAAGAGGTGATAGATTTGCTATCATTGACCTACCAGGTACAACGTAATGTCTTGAAGTGACTTCTGATTGAACTGGACTGAACCACTGGTCATTAACATAGCGTGCAGTACAAGACCTATAAGACCTGACTGAGGCTGTAGTATTGGCACAAACCACTGTGTCATCATTTTTAACAAAATCTAATTCTATTGAGCAATGTATGTTTTTGCAACTTTGATACTTTCATGTCATACTTCTTCAGCGAACACACAACATACTCACAGAGTTAGCTCACGCTTTAATCAAAACACAGTTGCCAGCATTGTATACGCTAGTCCTACCATAATCGGCCCCTTTTCTGCACCAATCCCTCAGTTTTTCTTTTTACTCATAATATTTTGCACTTCCCATAGCACTTGCCTGATGTAGATCTCAAAAGCCCTTTGCAAATGTTAATTTATCCTACAACATCCCTGTGAAATAAGTAGTTTTATCCTCATTGTATGAATGGGTAGCTGAGTAAAAGGGAAATGATGGAATGAATGCTGAAAAAGATAACCTCTGTTTTTGTATGTACAGTTTGCACCCATAGTTTTGTGGCTATCCTCTGATTTATACCTTAGCCCTAGAGGATTTGCTTAAAGTACCACAAACTATCTGGGCAAAGCCTGTAGTAGAAAGCAGGCATCCTAGACCCCATTCCTGTACCTTAAACACAATATCATTATGATCAGTTAAGATTATTAATATTTTATTATTTATATGACACTAGTGCCTAAACACCCCAAATAAGATCATGACCCCATTGTGCTAGGTGCTGTACAAACACATAGTTTAAGACAGTCCCTGCCCTGAAGAGCTGACAGTCAAAATAGACAACACGGACAAAGGGTGGGAGAAAGGAAATAATATTATTTGTATTTATGGATGGGAAACTGAGACACGGAGGTTAAATGACCTGCCCAGCGGAGCCAGGAACTGAACCCAGCTCTCCAGCATCCCAGTCCAGTGCCTCAGCCAAAAGATCATGTTTCATCACTACAGTGGGCCAGCAACTGATCTATTTATGCCCAAGAGGATCTCTCCCCCAATGTGTACATTACATCAGCTTCCAGCCCCTGTGAATCTCTTTAGATATATGTAATTAAGCCTAAATTAAGAGGGATGGTGGTTTAATTTGTTTACATTTGCTTAGACCCCCCCTATACTGAGACTCCTTTAGAAAGGATGTAATTTACATGCCAGGGAACAGGAAGAAGGTGTAAATTAAAGCTGAGGCAAAATGACGTACTGTGACTTTCATTCATACACCATCCTGTTAGCTGATTTTTTTTGCTACACTCATCCCTGCAGCTCATGGCAGAAGAAGCCACACCAGTTAAGGATGTGCAACTTGCATTCCCCTCTTCATTAGGTCAGCACTGCTGGTTGGGTTCAAGTGGGAGTCACCCTTCCTCAGCCATTTAGGGGTTGAGGCAGTGGTCCTTGCCCAGGGGAACACAAGGAATTAATTTGTGACTGGCATCTAAGTGATGCTGGTGATTAGGTGCAAAGTGGGGAAAGGCTGTCACTTATCAATCACTGTCTGGCTCCCTTATGTTCTGAAAACCCCTTTCAAAATATGTGGGTTTATATTATCTCTCAGCATCCCTTTAGTGACAAAACCCAAACATACAATGCAAAACTCATTTGAAACCAACAAGTAGTGTGTCAAAACTGGGATTTTGAGGCAAAACCATAAATCAACCCATAAAACTAGGTGTGGGTTTGCTCCTAAGGCTGTAGGAAAATTTCAGTAAGCCCGGTCTGAGTTTCAAATTTGTAATGAAACTTGAAACTAGGTAACTCTTTCGGGCTGGGTAGTCAAAGGGGATTGAGAACCTGCCGCTCCCATTGGCTTCAATTGGTGCTGTGAGTGCTTGGCACTTCTGGTAGATTAGGCTCCTCGTGTATTTTGTGGTGTGTGTGTGTGGTCCATGATTCATATTTTCTATACTTTTGTAATAATGGTTATCTGCACTGCAGGGTGAATAATTCATAATGAATAATCTATTTGATTAATTTTGTTTCTTTTTTCTGTTGTTAAGTTGTCCATAAACAGATTGCGATGTTTCTCAAATGTATATATTTAAAATTATTCACAGAACATTTTCTGCAAATAATTCTTGATTTGTGGTTGGTTCATTGTGGGTATTCCAGATTCAAAATGAAAACTGTGTTGATTGGACATAAACATCAATTACCTGGTAAGCTATTGTGGCCTGATTTGATGAGAATAACTCTTAGAATCAAGTTTCCAGGGCAAATACTCACAAATATATATCTGGAATGTTTTTCAAATATTCTGCAAAATTTGCTTAGGATTTTCTGTTTCCTTGAAATTCCTGCCAGTAAACTCATTCCCTAGAATAACTGTCCAAAGGGGAACTCAGTGTCAGAACATTCATTTAAAAACTCACTTTTAAATCTGAATAAATATTCACAGATTTTTTGCATCATGTTCACTAGAATCCAATTCAGCAGTCCAATCCTGTTCAGCAAAGCACTTTGAGTACATTCTTAATTTGAGGCATATGTTTAAATCCCACTGACCTGAGTAAGACCTAAGTGTATGGATAATGTTAAAGTGAAGCATGTGATTGTGTTTTGCTGAATAGGGATGCAATTAAGCATAATGCTTAAATGCTTTCCTGAATTGGAGTCCAGCTCTACTTACCTATCTTAAGGCCAAATCCTAAGAGGTGGTGGGCACCTCACCTTCGAAGGTAATCAAGCTTCAGGTAATCAGGTAGGAGCTGAGCTAATTAGCACTTTGCCCTTTACAGAGATGATGGAGAATGAATTAGTTAATGTGCGTAATCCTGAGAGGTGCTGAGTGCCTTCCCCTCTCATTGAAGTCAAAGGGAAATGAAGGTGTTTTCCATCTCACAGAAAACATTCAGCGTCTTGTAGGATCAGGTCTAAAGTTTGCAAAGTGTTTGAATATCGAAAGCACCTTGTCATTATTATTTATTTTTGTGGGTACTGTTCAACAGACCCAACATCATGTGATGACATCCTTTGGCAAACACCATCCCCTCGCAGCACCAGTTCGGATTCAGGTTCAGAGATTTGCCTGTTTCGTAAAGTTCCACCAATCGGATCCTAATTTTCTGACACCCCTGTTTGAATGTTAATTAAATAAATAACTTTAGGAGGAGAAAGAGTGTTGCTGGATGAGCAAGGGAAATTCTGCGACATGGCTACTGAGGCACAAACTGTACTAAACATTAATGCAACTGCAGATGTTTCTTGCTCACTGCTCAGAGAGCACTTGACTGGCCATAGAACTCTTAGACTGTTGTATTCAGGCTCAAGCTTTATTGTACATCACAAGTTCATATGTGTAATAAATACAAAGATAGTTGGCAACAGATAACAGCAAACAAACCATTAGAGGTCCCGGTTAGACAATTATCCACTGAAGTGAGCTATCAGGAGATAAGGGGATGTACATGCATGTTGTACATTACATTTGTGGATATCTGTAGAAAGATCTAATGTGTTTTGATAGAAATATGTCACATTTATGACAAGTAATAATATCCTGCAATGTCACTTAGGATGCATCCTTGCTGGGTTATATCACGTCTTCTTGCACGTGACAAGAGACCGGCACAATGTGAAGTGGCATAATGATGCAAGAGAGGAAGATAAAACTGCTTCAACTGGCTTAGCAAATTTCAAACCTTGTAGCATATGAGATCAGAGCCATCAAGGAGAATTCAAGTAAGCATGAAATGTATGCATGGTCTCCTCAATAAGAATGCAACAGTTCACTATTTCAAATTAAAATGTTTCTGTACAGGAATAAATGCACGAAATAGGGCCTGATCCAAAGGTCACTGAAGTAAATGGGAGGTCCACTGAATCAGGTCCATCATGAACATACAGGGCTGTATCCTGTACTAGTTTATCTTCATTGACTTCAATGGAATCGTGCTGGCAGAGAATTTGGCTGATGATGATGTATGACTATTTATCACTATATATACAAGAAACAGTGTTCAACTAATTTGTCAAGAGGCCATATACAAACTGACACTTGTCCAGAAATCCCTCCTTTCCCCTCCTTACGGATATGCCTGTTGGCCTACTTTGGGGGCAGTCCAATAAATACATAAAGAGAATACCTCCACAGTCAAGGTATTTACTGCCACACCCATAAACAGAACTCTCCTCAGATCTTTCTAATTAATATACAGCATAAGATAGGTTTGGGGTTGTATGTATATCACCCATGCAACTACGTTTTGTTTCTGCTCGTGCTTTCTGTACTAGCTGACATTATATATTCTCCTTCCACAACCATCCTTTTCCCCAGCCTAGTAGTTTTCAAGTCTGTGGTCTGTGGACCTCTGGGGGTCTGCAGACTACATCTAAGATTTCCAAAGGGGTCCACACCTCCAATCTAAAATTTGTAGGGGTCCAAAAATTAAAAATGATTGAAAACCACTGCCCTAGCCCATTAACTATGTTAGTGGACATGAACAGTCCTTTCACCTCAGACCTGTGCTCTGTGTGTGGATAAGCGTGGGTGATATTTGGTTTGAATGCTTACCTTCAATCCTTGCTCTTCATCTCTTGATGAAAAACTATTTGCTAATTCATTGCGGAATAAGGATTTTTATTATTAGATTTGGGTCAATTACGCTAACAATTTTCTGCAAGTATTCATTCAAATTTTTGATCAAATTCATGTCAGCCAAATTTTGTGTTCTCTTTTCTCAGATAGTTACACAATTGAGATTCACTTACAGAAATGGGTGCTCAAAGTGAATTTTAAGCTTCTGCATGTGAACACCTGCAAAAGGAAATGTTTAATTCTCTATCTGTGAGCATTATCATTTGAAGCCTCATTATAAGACTTATACTCATCCAGCCAGGGAACTGAAACAAATATCCACGTGAGATATGTGACCAATCATAAAAGCTTGAATTTTGACTACCAAGACATTAAAAAAAAACACAACACAATAATTTTGAATTACAAATAGACTCATAGACTCTAAGGGTATGTCTACACTGGCAAGTTTCTGCGCCACAAGTTATATCACTTTTATAAAAACACTGGAATTAAACCGCTGTTGCATGTCCACACTGTGCTCCTTGTGACGCAGGAGCACATCCACATTAGCAGCTCTTGCAATGCCAAAGACAGCAGTGCATTGTGGTAGCCATCCCACTGTGCAGCTGGCCACAGGGTGCTTTGGCCAGGGTTTGCAATGCCTCATGGGGCAGGCACAGTGTCACATGATGCAGGTTTCCCAATCCCATTGTTCCATGGGCATCCTACTACCTTGCCAGCTGCTTTTCAACTGAAGTGGAGGGGATGGTGGGGCCGGGGGGGGGGGGGAGGGAAGAGTGTGTGGCAGGGAGTATGTGTATGTATGGAGTGGGGAGAGAGGCAGTGTGTTTTGGGGGATAGAGAGTGTGTCAGCATGCTGTCTTGTAAGTTCAGACAGAGGCAGGAAGCAACCAGTCCTGAGGCAGGGAGAGGGGGAAACCTGGACATCAGCCCCTGCCTCCTTCCCTGGGCTTTCTGCACCACAATCTCTCTTACACACACACACACACCCCAGCATGAGCATTCCACATTAATGGTTTGCTTTGTGTCCCGCAGCAGATCAGCACAGCACACAACAGCTGTCAGAAACGGTGCTTTGAAAGGGGAGTGGCACATGTCTCCAGGGCAGCCGAGTTCAAAACAATGAGCAGAGAGGTCACTTGAGGCATTATGGGACAGCTCCCGAGGCCAATTACAGCGCAGAAAGCAATCAAGTGTCTACACTGGCAATAGAGCACTGAAGCCTCTGCGCAAATAGCCTCATGACTCTCGTTGAGGTTGGTTTTTTGCAGCGCTGCAACTGAGAAGTTTCTGCGCACAAAGTGGCTTGGCAGTGTGTACACGTCTGCAGTTTGAGTGCAGAAAGCTGCTTTACTGCACAGAAACTTGCCAGGGTAGACCAGCCCTAAGGCCAGAAGGGACCATCATGATCATCTAGTCTGACCTCCTGCACAACGCAGGCCACAGAAGCTCACCCACTCACTCCCGTAATAGACCTCTAGCTGAGTTACTGAAGTTCTTAAATCATGATTTAAAAACTTCAAGTTACAGAGAATCCACCATTTACACTAGTTTAAACCTGTAAGTGACCCATGCCCCAGGCTGCAGAGGAAGGCAAAAAAAACCCCAGGGTCTCTGCCAATCTGACCCGGAGGAAAATTCCTTCCTGACCCTAAATACGGTGATCAGTTAGACCCTAGCATGTGGGCCGGACCCGCCAGCCAGACACCTAGGAAAGAATATTCTGTTGTAACTCAGAGCCTTCCCCCTCTAGTATCCCATCACTGGCCATTGGAGATATTTGCTGCTAGGAATTGCAGATTGGCTACATGCGATTGTAGGCTATCCCATCATACCATCCCCTCCATCAACTTATCAAGCTCCGTCTTAAAGCCAGTTAGGTTTTTTGCCCCTACTGTTCCCCTTGGAAGGCCGTTCCAGAACTTCACTCCTCTGATGGTTAGAAACCTTCATCTAATTTCAAGCCTAAACTTGTTGATGGCCAGTTTATATCCATTTGTTCTTGTGTCCACATTGGTGCTTAACTTAAATAATTCCTCTCCCTCCCTGGTATTTATCCCTCTGATATATTTATAGAGAGTAATCATATCTCCCCTGGGCCTTTTGGTTAAGCTAAATAAGCCAAGCTCTTTGAGTCTCCTCTCATAAAGTAGGTTTTCCATTTCTGAGATCATCTTAGCCCTTCTCTGCACCTGTTCAAGTTTGAATTCATCTTTCTTAAACATGGGAGACCAGAATTACACCCAGTATTCCAGATGAGGTCTCACAACTGCCTTGTATAGTGGTACTAACACTTCCCTATCGCTACTGGAAATACCATGCCCGATGCATCCTAGGATAGCACTAGCCTTTTTCACGGCCACATCACATTGGTGGCTCATAGTCATCCTGTGATCAAGCAATAAACCCAGGTCTTTCTCTTCCTTGGTCTTCCAACTGATAAGTCCCCAGTTTATAGCAAAAATTCTTGCACTCTGCGCTATTAAATTTCCTCCCATTTCTATTACTCCAGTTTTCAAGGTCGTCCAGTTTTGCAGGCCTTCCATGAAGTGCAAAAGAGGTGAGTTTGTCACATAAATGATTCATTGTGAACTGAGAACATAAGAAAATGGGACTGGAAAGGAACTCCTGGGTCACTGAGTCCAGTCCCCTGCTATCACATGCAACCCCTTCATATGATCCTGTTCATAAACTTGTCAAGTTCCATGTTAAAACCAGTTAGATTGTTTGCTCCCAACACTCCTAATGGGAGGATGTGCTAGAACCTCACTCCTCTGACGGTTACAAGCCATCTCTTCCAATTTCCAGCCTAAATTTACTCATGGCCAGTTTCTTCCCCATTTGTTCTTGTGCCAACATTTTCCTTTACCTCAAATAGCTGTTATTCCTCCCTCTTGTCTAGTCCTGTGACATATTTGTCAAGAGTACTCATGCCCCGTTTCAGCCTTTGTTTTACCAGGATGCTGGGGCTAGTTAATTAATTGCTTGTCTCTAATAATTTTGTTTTAACTTTACATATAATAAGATACATTCTGTGTGTGGGCACAGATATCTAGTTGTTCTGGAAGTCAGCGAGAAGAAGAGCTGTGTGTGTATGTAGCCAAGAGAAGAATTTGGCCACTATAGGGAACAACTGGTATTTTGGATTTGAACTCACATTCACTTTTATGTATTTCCATTGTGTTTTTCCTGTTAAGGGTTCCAGCAGTGTATGTATTCACTAAATATATTCCTATAATTCTCTCTCCTTCCTGGGAGACTATGACTAAGAATATACCGAGGTGGATATATTTCTTTTCAGATACTGTGTTGAAGACTAAAATAAATTCAGGGGGAAAGGTTTTGAGATGTTGTTGTACTAGGGACCACGCCAGCACTATACAGTTTTGCTATTGACTTCAGTAAGAGCAGGGCCATAAGGCAGAATTAGCACTAGAAAAAGAAACAATTTTTAATGAACATATCTAGGAATCTGCTGCATAGAATAGTATTTACCTGCCTTCAGAATGCTTCATGTCCCACACCCATTGTCAGGAATCACTTACATTCAGCCTCATAAACATCATTCTTCCAATGCCCATAAACAGCTCGATTCCCTTTTAAAATCAGTGTCTCAGAATATTCAGTGTCTGGGAGTCTGTTAAGAATTAGTTCAGGTGAGGATGAAGAGTGAAAGTGAAAAGTTGTGAGTTGGCCCCCCTAAAGCTTCTCATTTTTATCTGAAGCTAGTCTTACCTCATATAGCCTTGCTGACTCACCTTATGTTCTTGGCCTACTCATTCTCACACTCTCTAGACCAGTGATCTCCAAACTTTTTGGATTGCGCACCCCAGGGTGCAGACCGGAAGACCTGCCGCAGGTGCGCCGCCGACAGAAGAAGAACAGAAGACTTATTGCAGGCGGGCCGCCAGAAGGGAACACCAGCCGTGGACGTGCAGAGCTGCCGCTGAAGAAAAAAACGGCGGAGTGCTGTCCGGTGGCGCTCCTGCTGCCGCGCACCTCCTGGGATCATCTCGCGCATCCCAGTTTGGAGACCACTGCTCTAGACTGTCCCATTGCTACCTCTTACCCTATGTACAGGGGCTTTATTAGTTTAACCTTGTAAAATCACAAGTCTGCTTCTGATATGCGTATCTGTAAAACCATACTCCTGTTATGAGTGAATATGACTCTAAGTACGCACAGTGAGCAGATCTGTTGGATAGGAAAGTCATTTTTCAAAGTAGAACTGCACTTTCAGTTAGCAAAAATGTTTAAAATGTGTTTGACCTTTATTTGAAACTCTTGATGGAGCAGTACTGCATGGGAGTGAATACCCTGTTGGAATGGGGCTTGGGTAGCAGATTTTGTATAGGAGGCCATCACAAGGAGTAGCTGGGGAGGAGTCAGTTAATGGAAAATTGCAGAGAAGACCTTTCAGAGGGTAAAATCTTTAGGGCGAGGGTTATCTTTTACCATGGGTTGGTACAGTGCCTAGCACAGTGTGGGCTCGATTCTTCAAACTCACTCAACTACTTTTTGTGTAAGTGTTCCTCGTTTTTCCCCTTTTGGATTGATTGCACACAGTTGTGGGGTTTTGGTAAGAGTTCATTATATGATATGCAAAATTTTAGCTGTGTTGGTCTGTTGTGATTGGTCCCATGAGTCACTTGGTTTTGTTGCTGTTCACTGATTGGATGTGCGTAACTCTTGTAATCTGGAAGACGGTTTGAAGAAGCCCAGGGTTATTTCTGTTGGGGAATGTTGAGGGGCAGCTGAGGGAGAATTAGCAGATAAATTGGATTAGAGGATTTTAATAGATGTTGCACATTTTCATTGTGGGTGATGCAGGCTTTGCCTGAGGCATTATTCATAAAAGAATTGGCCCACAAATACTTATTGACTAGGCACAAAGTAATTCTAATTTTTCTCATCACACTGAGATAAAGTAACTGAATGTATGTGTGAGATGTAGTTGTGAAAGGCTTGCTCAGATCTTTGTCTGGGTTACTGAATTATCTCTGTGCTAGGACTCTGGCAAAGGGTTTTGGGAAACATACCCCCTTCTGGTGTCAAGCAGTGTGCACATTCTATATGAAATATAACACGTCCAAGTACTCAGACTCTGATTCTACAATATGTTTATCTGGGAGGATTCAGACTTTGAAGCATTTGTTTGAGTGTAATTTGACTGTCTAACATTCACAGGAAGTGAACACAAAAGAGCCATGTGCATGGTCAAAACAATACATCTTTCTAACAAAGTGAATATCATCTGAATTTTTTACTCTAAATATAAACCATGTGCTAATATTGAGCTTGAGCTTGTAGGTGCTCTGTGTGAAGAACTCCCGTTGACTTCAATGGGAATTCTACTTGTGAATCAACTGCAGGATTAGGCCCTGTTCTGATTTTTCTGAGAAATACAGAGAGATCATTTCCCATGCTAGTTGGTGTCATCACATCCTGTGGTACGGATGATACACACATTCTATCAACAAAGCCAGAGACACAATGGTTCTTCTTGTGCCAAAATGGGAAATGTAAATATTATGGGATAAAATGCTGAAACTTCTGCTGCAGAAAGTCTATATTAGGGATGGGCAGACTGATCCAGGAAAAATAAAAATTCACCCAAAACTCAACCTGAACGCAAAAATATAATTTTTGGAGGTTCCAAAAAGCTTTAATAACCTTTCTCCTGTTACTTTTCAGTTTTGTGCAGTGTTCTCTGCATTTCCTCATTATGTCCAGGACTGAAATTTCCAAATTTATGCAAAAAAGGATTAATTGCAATTAGAACCAGAAGCAGGAGGGAATAGGAATTGCCCAGAAAAGCCTGTTCTCAGAAGATTTTCAGCTCACTCTTGCTGATCAAAAAGGCTCAGATAGTTTGAAGAAGGACTAACATACTTATTCAAAATTTTGGGTGCTGATCCAAACCCAACTAAACCTCCAAACCCTGTGAGGTTCATCCATTATAAATCTCTCTCTATCCTTCCAACTGAATTACAGCAGTGGATTCTAAAGAAGAAATCTTGTGCTCAGGGACCAGCCAGAGTAACTGGGCTCTGTCTTGGAAATCTCAAGAGGTACAAAGGCAGATGGAAATATGGAATTCACCTCCCTACATACAGAGGCTGAGGATAGCTACTACTGTATCTTCAGCTGCATTATCCTCAGTGGTTACCGTGCTTCCCCTCCACATGGAAATGGCTTCTGTGCCGGCACACAGTTCTCTTGTAGCCTCCCAGAAATCACTGCGGTGGTGCAGGGAACTCATGGAACACACGTCCTCAGCAGGCAAGGGTTGTAGCCCCCTCTATGTTGGGTCTAACAGACTAGCAGTATTGACACAGCAGAGCTGAAGGCCCTCCAGCAATTGCAGGGGGTGGCAGGGTAAAGAATAATTCACAAATCAGATGAAAACACCAGTGCCCTGCACTCACATTGTTGGCCACGGTTGCTGCAGAAGGGATAGGGGTGGAACAAGGGAACACATAAGAAATGGGAATATTCATGCTTAGTTTACAGTAAATGTCTTGGGGTTTATGAAAATAAATGTGGTGGTGCCAGCAATGTTGCAGGCCTGGTGTTGAACGGCATGTTTTTACCAGAGATGGCTGAAAAATCTAGAAGTACTTTTTGTGGAAGGTTACAGCAACTTGAATCTGGTTTTGTTGTGACGTGTTGGGAATGGAGCCATTTTTGACTGTGTTGTTTTTAATTTTAAATATGATTTTTGAATCATAGAACCACAGAAGATTAGGGTTGGAAGAGACCTCAGAGAAGGTCATCTAGTCCAATCCCCTGCTCAAAGCAGGACCAACCCAGCTAAATCATCCCAGCCAGGGCTTTGTCAAGCTGGGCCTTAAAAACCTCTAAGGATGGAGATTCCACCACCTCCCTAGGTAACCCATTCCAGTGCTTCACCAGCCACTGGACAAGATCAAAACAGCTTTATTGCCAGTTTTCATTCACCAAACCTCAGGTTTCTTCCTAGAGCTTTTGTTGGGCTGGATCCTTGTAACTGCCCCACCCGCAGCAGGTTTGTTTACAATGCACTATATGACCCCCATACGTTATAGCAACAGTTAACATTTATATACAGCCTTCCATTCCAAAGGACATTGCAGACTGCAGACATGCAACACTCTTTATATGTAGCTACCTCTGCACTGGAAGGCAAAAAGCATGAGGGCAGTTGGCACTCTGCACAACTTCAAAGGAGAAGGAGAAAATGTATCCAAAGAAATGGGACAAACAATGTCTTAGAATATTTAATATTTCTGCATATCAGAGAGGAACTTGGTTGTAAGGACTCATCCAAACACCCCTACCAGAAGAGTTATCTGCAAGATGCTCAATTTATCTATTTTGGCAGGACAGGTATTTGAACCTGTGGTTCCTGGGAGTGTAGCTATTCCAAACTGACACTTAAATTACTGTGTTAAAAGCTAATTAATGCCACTAACTGTAAGGAGTTATATTTATAAATGTCCTTATTCCGTCTAAGCACAGGCACTGAAGATGTGTTTCAGAAGGAGAAGTTCTTGTAACTCAAGAATTGTTACATAGATTCCACCTTAAATGGATTTTATCAGACTGTGCACCGGTAAGCTCATGCTAATATTGGCTCCAATAAAGAACAAATCAGTGCCCAACTCGACTCGTCTTATCGCACAGTCAAAACTGATGGCTGAAGAAGTCATAAAGATCCCATTTAATCTCTCGCCTATCTATCACTGTGAATGTCTTTATCCTCTTTGTGCAGTGGTAATATCTGCTCATTATGAAAGCAAAATAGATCTGGCATGAATAAAAGCGGAATGAAGTGCTCACTTTGGTTTTGACAGCATGATCAGTGGAAGCAGTAATCTGTGAGAATCAAAAGGGCTAAATTATTCCATAACAGTAATTTGAGGGAACAGCTCAGAGCATACACATCTGCTTTCATATATTGTGACGTGCACTGATAAAACATCCTTCCCAATTTACACTCTCTGTGCTTGACTAATCTGCAACAGCTCTCACAATGTCTAATCATGCCATCAAAAAGGAGAAGAAGTTCAATTGAGACTCAAATGAAAGAAGATTGGAAAACTATCCTCAATTGAAATTACATTTGTAAATGAGCCATAGTTTTTCTGTTCAGAGTGCTTTATGGTAAATCTGCCTGAAGAAGTAGTTATACTGAGAAACAGCAATGTGTATCTGGATTGTATTTATTCCATTACTGTGCGAGTAAAATTATGGCAGCTCAGGAACCCTGGGGCATGTTTTCAAAAGTGAAATGCCAGATTCATAATCAGATTCCTTTTGTATAATTATAGTATTTCTGGTCAGCTGAAAGATTCCCCAAACTTATATATTATATCACCAGGTTACAGTTGTGGTTTTCATGTTTAAACATTCCTCTTATGGTGTTTTTCTTTCTCTATTTCCAGGCTTTGACATGACTGTATATATATTTATTTATCTCCCAATGTTGCTTTCAGAGTTAATTCCTCAGAGCTCAGATATTTCTTTTTAAAACAGACTTCAAAACTCTGATGTGATTGGAGATGATACACAGGAGTGCATTGCTGTATGCTGTGGACCAAACCACAACCGTAAAATCACTGGGATGGAAGGAACACCTGTATGACTGGAGTCTGGTGAAGGGAGACGTTAAAACTACAATTGCGTTGTCCACACTAGGGTGTTACTGCATGTTAGTTGCCATGTGCTATCTAACATGTTTGAAAAACCCTATGTCTAATGTGGATGCTCTTTATATATATATGTGGCACAATCCCTCTTGGGACTTGGGTGACAGCAATGTTTTACTCCACCTTTAAAAAATTTATCACCACTGCCCCCTAGTGTTGCCTTGCTGGAGCTCTCTGGTGAATGGTAATGTAACCCTTCCCCACCCTGACATAGAGTGTCTCCTATTCTTGCACCTTTATCCCAAATATTTCATGCTTTTCTAAAAGCACCAGCTCATAGAATCATGTGATCACATGAAAATCTTGGCTTTCATTTTAAAATGAAAAGAAGTCTCTAGTCCTTGTGATTGCAGACAAAGACTTGAAAATGTGAATCCTCAAGACTCAAAGATTATCAGGCAAATCAAAAAAGAACCAGGTTGCTTTTTTTTTTAAAAAAAATCTCATCTTTGGGCCTGATTTATGATTTTTGAATTTCTGGGGTTGGCTGTTCTTGGGGAAGACATGCCCCCTCTAGGATGATAAGGGCCATTGGTATGGCTGCTTGCCTTCCTTTACCTTGTTAGCTGTCCTGGGTGCAATAATTGCCACCTATGTGAGCATGTTAGGGGATGTACATGGGCAGAGTTGGCCATAATTTGTCCTTGTATCTATAAAATTATCCACACAACTGTACCCATGCAAAATAATAACATATATTAGCACATTGCAATGAGTGTTTGGATTCATATGATGATGCTGTGAGCTCTGTGATGTCCTTGCAACTGATGTTCTGAACTAACATACAATATCAGGGTATTTTGAAAGTTAAGAAATATTAAATAGCAAGTTATTAATCCTCATTAAGGGATTATGGTTGAATGGAGTCCCGGACCCCTGACTCGAAATTAATTGTGGTTTTACCTGCATAAGAACTTCATGATTGAGCCCTTAGAGATGTTAGTGTGCATCTGTGGCTAGTCTCTTGAACTTGTTCGCAAATATTAGAGATGGATGAATTTAGCAAAAGATTTCAGTGACCATTAACTTACATTTTAATTAACTCTTACCCCCCCCCTTTTTTTTTTGTTTTTGTTTTTCCCATGAATATTTGTGCAATTGAGTTTTATCGTTGACCTTACTGTTGCAAACAGAACTGGTCAGGAATTTTTTGTCAATTTTTTTTTAACAGAAAATATAGTTTCTGCCAAATAGACATTTTCTGTGGGAAAACGTTAATTTTTCCACAATTTTTCAATTTTCTATTGGGAAAATAAAAACAAAATATTCAGTTTGGGGTTAGGTTGACCCCGATCAAAACATTTTGATTTGTTGAACTGAATCAAAACATTTTGTTTTGGCTCAGTTTGACATTAAACCTACCTGAGCTGCCCTAGTGCCTCATGGGAGTTGTGTTCAGGTGCCTCATGCCCCAGATTCCTCATGCTGGGATGCCCAACTGGACTACATCTCCCATAATGCACTATGGCCTCTTCTGCATACACAATTAGCCCCGTTAAGTTTAATGGGAGTAACTGTACTCAAAGTTAGGTATGTACGTAAGTGTTTGCAGGATCAGGGCCTTAGATGCTGTTTGAGGGATGGACATGTCTTATTCTATAGTGTCTCTAAAGTGCCTAGCATGCTTTTGGGTGGTTAATAAACAATAAATAAGTAATAATAACAATTAATAATACATAATTCGAATAATTTTAATGTACATGCCATCAATTAAGAACATAAAAACACAAGAATGGCCATACTGGGTCAGACCAAAGGTCCATCCAGCCCAGTATCCTGTCTCCCAACAGTGGCCTATGCCAGGTGCCCCAGAGGGAGTGAACCTAACAAGTAATGATCTAGTGATCTCTCTCCTGCCATCCATCTCCACCCTCTGACAAACAGAGGCTAGGGACACCATTTCTTACCGATTCTGGCTAATAGCCATGATTGGACTTAACCTCCATGAATTTATCTAGTTCTCTTTTAAACCCTTTTATAGTCCTAGCCTTCACAGTCTCCTCAGGCAAGGAGTTCCACAGGTTGACTGTGCGCTGTGTGAAGAACTACTTCCTTTTATTTGTTTTGAACCTGCTGCTCATTCATTTCATTTGGTGGCCCCTAGTTCTTATATTATGGGAACAAGTAAATAACTTTTCCTTATTCACTTTCTCCACACCACTCATGATTTTATATACCTCTATCATATCCCCCCTTAGTTTCCTCTTTTCAAGCTGAAAAGTCCTAGCCTCTTTAGTCTCTCCTCATATGGGACCCATTCAAAACCCCTAATCATTTTAGTTGCCCTTCTCTGAACCTTTTCTCTGTTATCAATAACCTTGTTTCTGGATTTGGATAGGGCCAGGTGGGAGGTCTTAAAAATGGATTTTTTTCTATTGTCTCATTCACATCTAAAGCATCCCAAAGTGGTATACACACCAGGAATTAGTTTGGTTGATGGTGGAGGAAAACAAATGCCCATGTAGATATATTAAGAATGAATTTGGCCCATTACGATCATTGGTGGTGCAATGACTGTTTAATAGGTGTTGTAGCTATTAGATGGCCAACAGTCACTCACATACCAGACTTGGGCATGAGAACTTTTTGCAGATTTCTTTAATAAATGTCTCCTGTTTAACACTGTGATTCTTTATATTGGGACACACAGTATGTACTAGCACAATTTTTTCCGACTGTGTCTCTCTCAAGAAACATACATCTTTTTTCATGCTAAGTAATAGTTAACCATTGTAAAAATAATGGTTTCTTTAAGAAATTAAGATACTGAGGTCCAGATCTGGGTCTGATTCTCTGTGTGGGCTAGATTATAACTTCAGGCACAGCCCTGAGCAAGGACTGGTATGTAGGCTGCTGCAACCCAAGAAGAGTCCTGGGATGCACTGTGACTCAGGGTGGTGGGGGAGGAAGTAGCTGGGCTACACGAGCAGACAAATGATGATACTACCTGTGCTGGCTCAGATGAGCTGGCCAGTGAGTTAGGATCTGGAGCTAAGGTGCTGCCCATTTCCTGACCACTTGCTTCTGCACGAGAGTACTTAGCATATGATGCAGGCAGAGCTGGTTCCAGTACTTAACCTCCCTGAGAGTTGGGAAGTTTTTCCTAATGCCCAACCTAAATCACCCTTGCTGCAGTTTGAACCCATTGCTTCTTGTCCTGTCCTCAGCGGCTAAGGAGAACAATTTTTCTCCCTCCTCCTTGTAACAACCTTTTATGTACTTGAAAAATGTTATGTCCCTTCTCAGTCTTCTCTTCTCCAGACTAAACAAACCCAGTTTTCTCAATCTTCCCTCATAGGTCATGTTTTCTAGAACTTAATCATTTTTGCTTGAGGCCTAATCACGCAGAGTAAAGCAGAAGAATTACTTCTTGTGTCTTGCTTACAATACTCCTGCTAATACATCCCAGAATGATGTTCACTTTTTTTGCAACCGTATTATACTGTTGACTCATATTTAGCTTCGGATCCGCTATGACCCCCAGATCCCTTTCTGCAGTACTCCTTCCTAGGCAGTCATTTCCCATTTTGTTTTTGTGCAACTGATTGTTCCTTCCTAAGTGGAGTACTTTGCATTTGTCCTTATTGAATTTCATCCTATTTACATCAGACCATTTCTCCAGTTTGCCAAGATCATTTTGAATTTTAATACTATCCTCCAAAGCACTTGCAACCCCTTCTAGCTTGGTATTGTCGCAAACTTTGTAAGTGTACTCTCTATGCCATTATCTAAATCATTGATGAATATATTGAAGACAACCTAGAACCAATCTCTGCGGGACCCCACTCAATATGCCCTTCCAGCTTGACTGTGAACCACTGATAACTACTCTCTGGGAATGTTTTTCCAACCAGTTATGCACCCACCTATCTAGATTGTATTTGCCTGGTTTGTTTATGAGAAGGTCATGTGAGACCATATCAAAAGCCTTACTGAAATCAAGATATATCACATCTACCACTTCCCCCCATCCACAAGCCTTGTTACCCTGTCAAAGAAAGCTATTAGGTTGGTTTGACGTGATTTGTCCTTGACAAATCCATGCTGACTGTTACTTATCACCTTATTATCTTTCAGGTGTTTGCAAATTGATTTCTTAATCTTTCTGGGTACCGAAATTATGCTGACTAGTGTGTAATTCTTTGGCTTGTCCTCATAGATGCTGGATCTAGGGGTACTGGGGGTGTTACCGCACCCCCTAGCTTGAAGAGGTTTCCATCATATACAAGGTTTACAGTTTGGTTCAATGATTCTTAACACCCCCATGATACAAATTGTTCCAGCACCCCTGATTGTCCTTTTAATAGATTGGCACTATATTTACCCTTTTCCTCTGGAATCTCTCCTTTCATTCATGACTTTTTGAAGATAATTGCTAATGGCTCAGATATCTCCTCAGTCAGCTCCTTGACTATTCTAGGATGTATTTCACCAGGCCCTGGTGATTTGAAGACTTGTCTAAGTAATTTTTAACTTGTTCTTTCCCTATTTTAGCCTCTGTGATCCTACCTCATTTTCACTGGCATTCACTATGTTAGATGTCCAGTTGCAACTATCCTTTTTGGTGAAAACTGAAACAAAAAAGTCATTTAGCACCTCTGCCATTTCCACATTTTCTGTCGTTGTCATCGTCCCATCCCCCCCAAATTGAATAACGGGCCTACCCTGTCCTTGGTCTTCCTCTTGCTTCTAATGTATTTGTAGAATGTTTTCTTGTTACCCTTTATGTCACTAGGTAGTTTAATCTCGTTTTGTGCCTTTGACTTTCTAATTTTGTCCCTACATACTTTGTTATTTGTTTATATTCATCCTTTGTAATTTGACATAGATTCCATTTTTGTATGACTCTTTTTTGCGTTTCAGATCATTGAAGACCTCCTGGTCCAGTCAGGGGTGGGAGGGGGGTCTCTTGCCATACTTCTAATCTTTCCTATGCAGTGGAATAATTTGCTCTTGTGCCCTTAAAAATGTCTCTTTGAAAAACTGCCAACTCTCTTGAACTGTTTTTCCCCTTAGACTTGCTTTCCATGGGATCTTACCTACCAACTCCCTGAGTTTACTAAAGTCTGCCTTCTTGAAATCCATTCTCTTTATTGTGCTGTTTTCCCTCCTACCATTCCTTAGGATCATGAACTCTACCATTTCATGATTACTTTCACGCAAGCTGCCTTCCACTTTCAAATTCTCAACCAGAGAGCTGGTCCTGCCCACTTGCTGTGCGAGGGAGTACCTGGGGCCTGTTGCAGGTAAAACTGACCCTGCCCACTTGCTCCTGCGAGGGAGTACCTGGGGCCTGTCGCAGGTAGAACTGGCTCTGCCCACTTGCTGTGCGAGGGAATACCTGGGAATGTAACAGGCAGAGCTGGTCCTGCCCAGTTGCTCCTGCGAGGGAGTACCTGAGGCCTGTCGTAGATAGAGCTGGTTGTGGATGTTTTTGCAGAAAATGAGTTTCTTTTTTTGTTGAAAAAATTGAAAGCTGCCTATTTTTCATGGGATCCCATAAAAAGTTTTTGGGTTTGGAACTCTGACCATGGAAAATAAAATGATTTTTTTGTCAGTGCTCCTGTGGATTTGACCCTTCTGCCAAGCTTTCATTTGGCATGTTCCATGCCAAAATGATACTATGTTGTTTTTCTTAAGTCCAAACCACGTAACATGCAAGCGGCATCATTTCACCCCCACATCTCTGGGGCGATTATGCTTTCTACACCGTGCTTCTTTTTGAATCCTTACAAAGTTCTTCATCCCTTCATAAGAAGCTGAATGCCTATATGTGGTCATCGTGCCCTCCCGCATGAAACTTGGCTCTGGCACAAACCTGACTCCTGTTCTGAATGCCGTCTGTGTTTGGATGCCGTTAAATGCCACAGGGCAGTCAGATTTGTATTTGGCATGGCGTTCGCTCTGCGTATTGCCTTATTCTACAAACATCTTTTATGTAAATCAAGTATTAATTATCCCAGCTCTGCATTTTGTGTTGAATATCATTTTTTTAATTACAGGCTTCATCTCAGGTTAAGCCTGCATGCCTGTTGTTGAGCCAATTATCATAAATTTCCCTGTAACAATTAACAGTATTGGTGCAGAGCTGCATGTATTTTAAATGTTATAATTATGCTCGGCTCTTTTGTTAATTGGCCTATCTGACTCTTTACTTTTTATGCTGCTCATCTGCTCATTACTGCAGCCATTTAATTCAATTAGCACCTTAATTAGAAGAACAGCCATGTCCAATGTCGTAGGACTTGTCAGAGTACGCGGCTTGATTAGCAAAGACAAACACACCATGCAAATCAGGCTGTAACATTTGGGGGCGGCAAGAATGGAAGCCAGCCAGCTGGTGAAGTGGAAAAGTAGCATGTCTTCATCCCCCAAAGCTTCACCAGGAGAGAGAAAATAAAGAAGGCATCAGACTGAGGAAGGAATAAAATCATTTACAATTCCATGACTTAAGGCATCACTTAACATGAATGGTGTGTACCTCCAGAGGACGATGTCACCACTAAATTATCCCCCGCCCCCATGTGCTCTTTAAAAAAAAAATAGAGAGAGAGATAAAAATAATAGAATAATCTCCCACCATGTCATGTATCCCCTTCAGAAGAGGAGAACCAACCCCGCCCCCAATATAATGACCTCTTCCTTTTGTCCCCTAACTACACACAGAGAGAAAAAACAAACCAACAGATTCTCCGCTGGGGCAAATCTGTGTAGCTCCATTGAGCTATGTTGATTGACACCAGCTGAGGATCAGGCCCAGAGGATTGTAAAATTGCCCATTTGACCTACACCTTGCTAGTAAAGATAACCGTGCTGGTGAGAAGGGACATGGCAGGGTGGAGAGATTGTATTTTTTTTTTAAAAAAAATCCTCCGATTTCCAAGAGTAGTTTAAGACTCAGTTTTGTTTTGTGCCAGTCTATTTAAATCTTTATTCCCTGCCTATTAATTTTCCTAATTAGAATTAAATGAAGCATGCTAATTTGCTAGATTAACCAATAATTAAGCAGCCAAAGCACTAAAGTTTAATACTCACAGGCAGCTCTTTCTCTTCTGTGATGGCACAGTGTCATGCCCGCTCATTTTATTTGAAAGGAATTAAGAGGCTTGTTTTCTGTGGTCAACATTCCTCTCTTCTCCTCCCCCCGCCCCTCTTTCATGTTCACTTATGTAAAATGGAATGCTTTGCCAAAAGGGATGGGTTTCATAGTAGGTATCAAGAAGCTTTTGATTGTTTTAATCCTCTATCGGTGAGTCCTTGTGTCTCTAGAAATACAATAGATATATATATCTAAAAACTGAGAGTTGATTTTAACTAAATTGATACATAGTTTGGATCATGCTCCTTTGCTGACCTGTATTTTTATTTTTTTCATCTAATGAGAATTTACGCTTTTCTTTTTACAGAGAGCCGCCCCCATCAGAGTCCAATATTTATTTATTGTGCCTATTTATTCATTAATCTGTCTTCAGAGCTTGTATCTCACTGTGACATCTCTCAAAAACAGGAGTGGGCCTTGGTCCTGCCACTACTTATCCATGTGCTAAAGTGTGAGTACTCTCAATGCCTTCAATGGGGGACAATAATGCACATAAAGTTAAGCATGTGTTTAAGTGCAAGAGTCATTTGCTGTTTTTTAAGCCTGAAGGGTGTAATTCACCCTGTGCAGATGGCCAGCACAAGCTCTATTTTAGGCTTTCATATTGCCGCCCAGCACCGGCATATCTGAGCACATATGCAGCACTTTAAGACCCACTTAAGCCCTGTTTTGAAGATTTATGTAGGAGATAAATAGTGGATAGGACTTGAGCTGTCCCTCTGAAGAGGGATGAATTTCATCCTATAAGACAGTGGTTCTCAACCTTTCCAGACTCCTGTACCCCTTTCAGGAGTCTGATTTGTCTTGTATACCCCCAAGTTTCACCTCACTTAAACTACTTGCTTCCAAAACCAGACATAAAAATACAAAAATGTCACAGCACACTATTACTGAAAAATTGCTTGCTTTCTCATTTTGTCTGTATGAAATTTTGGGTAGTATTGACTTGCTAGTGCATTTTATGTAGCCTGCTATAAAACTAGGCAAATATCTAGATGAGTCAATGTACCCCCTGGAAGACCTCTGAGTATCCCCAGGGGTACACGTACTCCTGGTTGAGAACCACTGCCATAAGAGATCCTAACTCTATATAACAATGATATTTACTAACTGCTCTGTCTTTAACTTTTAGATTAGATCAATATTTTTTTAAAAATCCCTCTACACCTTCCCTTCTCATTTTATAGGGTGTGTCAATAATTCCTAAACTTCCAGTGCGTTGGATAGATATTTCTTTGACCTTTTTCCACTGATCTCAATGGGAGTTAGGCAGCTAAAACCCCAAGCAACGTACAAAAAAATGTTGCTCTTGAATTAAAAAATTAATTAATAATTAATTAAGAAAGTGAGCCAAATCATACTTGCTTTACCTGGATGAGGAGCTTCATTGATATCAAGGAGGATTAGTTTCAGTGTAGCAGCCGTGTTAGTCTGTATCTGCAAAAAGAAAAGGAGAATTAGTTACCCTTGGTGAGAGAAACTAATCAGTCAAGTCATCATTAGTCATACTAAGTGAAACATGCCTGATTTCAGGTTTTATGAACTTGGAACTCAGACTCCTTATGATCATTGAATCTCTTTTTGAGACCCTGTCCCCAGTTTGTACAGAAGCCACCAAACAGCAAGCATCCCTTGCACTGGGGTTTTGTTGCAAACGTTTAGCACAGCTCTCTTCCTGTTCTATATCCATTTCTCACCAGCTATTGCAAACCCAAGAACATTTGTGAGCTGGGGTTCAAACTAAGTAGAAACTGGCTTTTGTCTGAAGGGGACACATGACATGGTGGGAGATTATTCTATTATTTTGTCACAACCCTATTCCCCTCCCCCTCAAAAAAATCTGATTACAGTCTAAGGTCCTAATTCAGCTAAGCAATTCAGAATTGGCTATTGTCTTCAGAATTGGTTACTCTGGCTTTTGTCATAACCCTATTCCCCTGCCCCAAAAAATATCTGATTACAATTTTAAGGTCCTAATTCAGCTAAGCACTTAAACGTGTGCTTACATTTAAGCAACTGTAAAAGTGTCATTAAAGCCAATGGTGTCAAATCATTTGCTCACATTTAAGCCTGTGCTTAAGTGCTTTGCTGAATAGGGAAGGTTTGCCAAATCGGTCCCAACTGGGTTCAAAAACAGTCAGATGAAAATAAAATAGGCCAGATTCAATGGAGTCACGCTGAATTTGGCTCAATGTTTGCACCATCCCTTGTGAAGCAAAACTGCTGTGTTTTTACCAGTTCTAGGAATGAATCCAAAGTAGGGTGATGCCGGCCATATGAGTCCTTCCTCTTCAAGAACAAGAGTAGGTATATGGCAAGAAATGATGGGGCCTTTGAAACCAAGTTAAACACAGGGTCTAAACTGATTGCTGCATCTTTGTTATTGGTTGGTATTGAGCAAGCTGGATTCTGATTTCTTGATTGCCTGAAGGTACAAGCAATATGGCCACATCAGTACATGCTGCAGAACTGTGGCAACTGCCTTCCATTTATAGCTGGCTGGCTGATTGATTGATTCCTCTTTCTCCCCCCACCTCTTTCTTTTTAAGCTAGGCTTCTTACATGCTTAGGTGAACAACTTAGTCAGTCTCCAGTACCCCTGCCGAGTGTGTGCGTGTGTGTGTGTGTGAGTGAGTGTACATGTGTGTAATGCATTTCATCTGCTAGCTGCAATAATATCCTGGAGGAATGTGCCAGCTGTAAACTTCATAACATCCTGTTCCTGCAACTTGAAGATATTGACTCGGAAGGGAAACAATGGCATGAATAAAAGAAAAATAAAAAAATTAATTATCCTTTGTGTTTGTAATTTAATTAAAGATGCAGTAAAGTTTTACTGTTTTTCCAGGTGATGATGTTTAGGGCTCTGAAAAGCTATTTGTGCTGGTGAGATTAAAGTGCATTTTAAAATGTTCCCCGAGCACTTTCACATTTGTTGATAGATTTTTAAATTAAACTTTAAATTGTAATCTAAATTACCTCCAACAATTCATGGTCCCTATAATGAACTCCCACCATTCCTGCTGTCATCCGACTATGATATACTGTAAATGGTAACTGCTCAGGGTTTTACTGAATAGTGTTTTAGTATTACTGCACTATATTAGTTGTGTACAATCCTCAAATAGAAATCAAAGCACGTGGCAGATTTGCTTTATTTTAGTAACTTTATTATCTGCTAGTCTTTAGTCTTCTGTGTACACCGCTGCTGCTAATCATTTAGTGGCCTTCACAGAATAATCCTCCAGATAAACCTCCAAATAATTTTTTGAGACATTCCTGTCAAAGTGGAAGAATTTGCTTTTTACCAGCCTCTGAGCCTTTGGACATTAATCCCGAAAGGTGAAAAATAAAACTAATCGGGGACTACAGGCTCAAGTGCTTATTGGTGAAGGGAACATGGTTCATTGGCATCTTAGGTCCAGTTAGAAAGAGCACTTTTATAGAAGGCTGACAGGGAAGATTCACAGAAGAAGAGATGATCATAGGGAAGCAGAAGATTCCAGTGGGACCAAGGGAAGTAATACACAACATGACATTCCATAATAAGATTTCAGAAGCCCAAAGACCAAGAAGCTTCAGTGGAGCTGGGCCAATTTATACCAGATGAGTATTTAGCTCTCAGAAGTCTAACTCAGGTTGCTCTTGGTAAATCAGACCATCTGCAGGTTGGGGCTTATGGGCCCATTCCTGGAGCAGGAAGAAGTCCTCCAAACATTAGATCCCCAGGGAAATCCCACATATTTCTGAGCATTTATACATGGGCTAGATTAGGGGGGAAATCTGGTGGTCCTCTACTTGTGCTCCACCCGCAGTTTCAAAGTAGATCAACAAGCACCAGTAAATTAGTTCACAACTTTATAGGTAAATATCATCAGGTTTCTGAGTAAATACCCATTGACTTGAATGGGAGGATTTCTTGGTGCTACTCTTTCTGTCTAGGTTCAGACTCAGAAATACAGTACTTAATCAATTTACATTTGGAAGGTTGCTTTCACACTCATTAGGGTGAGAAACCTTTTTTAAAAATAATGTGTAAGCTTAAATTCTTCAAAACCTGAAAGGGCTACCACAGATATGCTGGCACAGTACATGTACTGTTCTGTACCAGCTCCACCTGACCCTTGAATTGGCAGAGGTCTGGAACATTCCAAACTCTGTTTGTCACAAATTGGCCTCTCCTTTGTCTCTAGTAGCATGACTCCAAACAAACTGTGCTTCCCTAATCTTCCTGGCTGTCAGCTCTGCTTCCCCTTCACTGAGGGAGCGTTATGAGTGTTGCAGAGTGGGATTGCACAATGTCAAATGCCGGGGCTGATGCAGCAAATGATGGGAGTCTACCAGCTCAGACCTCCTCCCATAGCCAGTTCCTGCCCAAGCCCATGGAGTCTTGATGGTACAATGTTCACGTGGAGGGATTGGTGTCAGGTCAGAGTATAGGAGAATGCTATTGCTTAGGCTCCTCCGCCTAAGATACATGCTTTGATATATCTTATGTACCTGACAGCAACTTTTGGCTAGTATTTGTGCACCCTTCTTTTCTTCCGCCCCTAAAATTGGAAGGGCCGATTTGGACCAGAATCTCCTTATTTACGCTGATACTTGCTTCGTACAAATGTCTCTGTTAAAGGGTTCACTCCTAGGCTGCTTTATGCCCAACACTTGAAAACAAGGCCTAAGAGCAATAGAAATGTCTCGATGATCTGAATGATAAAAATCCAACGAAAACTGCTTTTGTTTGAAGACCAAGTGTTATAGTGGTACTGAATTCATTAACATTAGAAAAGAGCATTGAAACGTTTGGATAAAAGACGTGATAAAAGCCAAATTATTATTATTATTTAGAGCATTTTAGCAGCTAGACATGTCCAAAGACTTCATCACCTATCATCTTATCTATTGCATCTCCTTTCTCCTATACACTCAGCAGTTTTAGTGTTACTTCACTGATTGCCTGAAATTTGCTAAGACTTTTCGTCAAAACGCAGAGAAGTCATTAGCTACAAAATGGCAGAAATGTTCTTCAGAAGGGAGTGCGATAGGTGCATACAAAGCCCACTGAATATCTATCCTGTATCTGTCTCTCCTCTCCTCTCCAGGCATAGCTGGAAATAAATAGGATGGCTGCTTTTTTTCTGAGAAGGCGATGAAAGATTCCTTCCCCAACTCTTGCAGGCTACAGTTCCTGGTGTACAATGAAAAACTGCATGTTCTGAGTCTTAACCACAAGACCCCATCAAAGCATATATCTATCTATGGTACGTATATGCCCCCCACTATCAGAGTATCTGAATCCCTCACCAAACCCCTGTGAGGCCGGGCAGTGCTATTATCCCCATTTTACAGATGGGGAACTGAGGCACAGAGCGACTAAATCACTTGTCCAGGGTGACGTTAGAAATCTGGGGTGGAGCAGAGAATTAAACCCAGGACTCCCAAGTGCCAGGCCAGGTGCAATTTAAGTTCCTTTCCTTAGAAATACAGCACATATGACACATAAACTATAAGATGTCTGAAGCAAGAACTACTAAGTCAGCTTTTGTTTTTATTTTCACAGGAAGAGGATTAAAGAAAAAGTTTGTGAAGAAGAAAGAAAAATAGAAGTGAAGGTAAAATGGCAGGGCATGGTAAAACATGTCCTGCCCCAGTGTTTTCCTAGAATTTCTCATGTCGAGGTCTCATTTATCATACAAACAGTTTGGCCAACCATGAAACAGAACTATGAAATGAAGTGATCTAAAACATTTTGTCTTCATGTTTTGCTCAGCTTTTAGATTTTACATTCTCGCTTTGTTTCTCTGTCTTCCCACTCCCTTTCTGAAATGAAATAACCTAAGGAAAAGAGTGCTAGATGGTGAAGCCACAGGAGATTCTTAAAGAATGAATGAAATCTGATTTTGGAAATATGGAGGGAAAGCATTTGGTGAATAGTCAGTGGGAAGGAAAGAATGAAGGAATAAAAAGATGAACTTTACTACCAACAAAACAACAACACAAAAACCTCTGGTGTCTCAAACATGGAAAAGATCTGTTGTCATGTGGACCTGCAACTGGGTTGGTTTGACTTTGGTCTGGTGAATTGGACCAAAATGTTTAGTATCATTTCAGTTCAATATTAATCTGCATCTTCCGACAGTGAGGTGTTGCCTCACAGGGGTTGTAGTTTGGGCACTTTGTGCCCTAATTCTTCCCTAAGAGCTGGGCTCCTTGGCTGGACTGTATCTCCCATGGTGCACAACAGACTCTCATCTGACCAATTTGCGTGATGTGTCATGGAATTTTATTTACAAAAAGCCTAGATGTTAGAGTAAAGGAAGAGGGATGCATTATAGTCTCTTCCCACGTAACCCTAGTGAAAGGGATGACATAGGGGAGTGGTTTGGCTCACCTTTTGGGGTCTTTTGTCTCCTTAATTCAGCTTTAAATTCATGGAACAGAGGCCTCTTCCTGACTGTGTGGCCATTTTCTCTGCCCAGTCCTCAAACCTGCTGAGCCCGGAATGCTTTTGGAGAATGCAGCCTAGTTGCAGCACTTCAAAATCCTCATGTCTTTTAGAATAATTTGCTCCTGCTGTTACATTCTTATGACAGAGAGGAACAGATAGAACAACGTTAATAAACATTTATTTCTGGATGTTACAATTGTTACCTGTTTAATAGTTCTAGCTACAGTACAGAGCAGTCAGGGTGAAATCCTGTTTACACGAGATGTAGAAGTTAATGAGGGTCAGAACACTGTGTGAGACCAGTGGAAAATGAATGTACATGCTCAGCATTTGTGGATTTGAATAGTAGGAATATACTTGTAAAAACAATTTTGCTTTATAAAAGAATCATTTTTCGAACATGCACAAAAATAGTTGTAGATTCCATTAGTCAGTTTTCCCCAATCTGGGTAAGTTCTACCAGAATGTAAAAAAGATAAATGCATCACGTGGGTAATTATAGGCTGTTTAGCCTGGTATCAGTCCCGGGCAAAATGATGGAAAGCCAGATATAGGATAAAATTGGTAAAGAATTAAAGGTTTGTAGCATTATTAATGGTTTGATAAAAATAATTGTTGTAACATAGTATATTTAGATCTTTGTAAGGCATTTGATTTAATCCTATATAACACTATATAACATTGAGGTAAAAAATAACACTATGTAACACTGAGGTAAAAATAATTAGTACTATACAAAATCAATATAGCCCATTTCACATTAATTAAAAACTGGCTAACTGTTAGATCTCAAATCGTAATTGTAAATGGGGAATCATCATCCAATGTGGGTATTTCTACAAGGGTCTCACAAGGATCACTTCTTGGCCCAATGCTATTCGTTATTTTTTTTTTGTCAATGATCTGGATATAAAATATAAAATAATTACTGGAAAAGTCTCCAGATGAAACAAAAATTGGTGGATTGTAAATAATGATGGAGTAGCTCAATTGCACTGTCTAACCCAAATTACTTGTTAAGGTGGGTTCATTTGAACAATATGCATTTTAACACAGCCAAATGCAAGGTCATACATTCAGAACATACATAAGAACAAAAGAACGGCCATAGTGGGTCAGATCAAAGGTCCATCTAGCCCAGTATCCTGTCTTCCAACAAGGTGGCCAATGCCAATGCCAGGTGCCCCAAAGGGAATGAACAGAACAGGTAATCATGAACTGATCCAACCGCTGTCGCCCATTCCCAGCTTCTGGCAAACACCATCCCTGCCCATCCAGGCAAATAGCAACTGATGGACCTATGGTCCATGAACTTACCTAGTTCTTTTTTGAACCCAGTTATATTCTTGGCCTTCACAACATCCTCTGGCAAGGAGTTCCACAGGTTGACTGTGCATTGTGTAAAAAAATGCTTCCTTTGTTTGTTTTAAATCTGCTACCTATTAATTTCATTTGGTGACCCCCTAGTTCTTGTGTTACGAGGAGGAGTAAATACACTTCCTTATTTCCTTTCTCCACACCAGTCATAATTTTATAGAACTCTATCATATCCCCCCTAGGTGATCTCTTTTCCAAGCTGAAAAGTGCCAGTCTTATTAATCACTTCTCAGCTAGAAGCCATTCCATACCCCTAATCACTTTTGTTGCCTTTTTCTGAACCTTTTCCAATTCCAATATATCTTTTTTGAGATGCGGTGACCACATCTGCATGTTGTATTCAAGATGTGGACATACCATGGATTTATATAGAGGCAATGCAATATTTTCTGTCTTATTATCTATCCCTTTCTTAATGATTCCCAACACTCTATTCACTTTTTTGACTGCCGCTGCACATTGAGTGGATGTTTTCAGAGAACTAAGATCTTTTTCTTGAGTGGTAACAACTAATTTAGAACACATTTTATATGTAGAGTTAGGATTATTCTTTTGTAATGTGCATTACTTTGTATTTATCAACATTGAATTTCATCTGCCATTTGTTGCCCATTCACCCAGTTTTGTGAGATCCTTTTGTAGCTTTTTGCAGTCTGTTTGGGACTTAACTATCTTGAGTAGTTTTGTATCATCTGCAAATTTTGCCACCTCACTGTTTGCCTCTTTTTCCAGATCATTTATGAATATGTTGAATAGGACTGGTCCCAGTACAGACCCCTGGGGTTACACCACTATTTACCCCTCTCCATTCTGAAAACTGGCCATTTATTCCTACCCTTTGTTTCCTATCTTTTAACCAGTTACCAATCCATGAGAGGACCTTCCCTCTTATCCCATGACAGTTTACTTTGCTTATGAGCCTTTTGGTGAGGGACCTTGTCAAAGGCTTTCTGAAAATCTAAGTACACTATATCCACTGGATCTCCTTTGTCCACATGTTTGTTGACCCCCTTCAAAGAATTCTAGTAGTTTGGTGAGGCATGATTTCCCTTTACAAAAAGCATGTTGACTCTTCCCCAACAACTTATGTTCATCTATGTGTCTGACAATTTTGTTCTTTACCATAGTTTCCGCCAGTTTGCCCAGTACTGAAGTCAGGCTTACTGGTCTGTAATTGCTGGGATCGTCTCTGGAGCCCGTTTTAAAAATTGGCATCACATTAGCTATCCTCCAGTCATTGGGTACAGAAGCTGATTTCAATGATAGGTTACAAACTACAGTTAGTAGTTCTGCAATTTCACATTTGAGTTTCTTCAGAACTCTTGGGTGAATGCCATCTGGTCCTGATGACTTATTACTGTTTAGTTTATCAATTTGTTCCAAAGCCTCTTCTAATGACACCTCAATCTGGGACAGTTCCTCAGATATGTCACCTAAATAGAATGGCTTAGGTTTGGGAATCTCCGTCACATCCTCAGCCGTGAAGACCGATGCAAAGAATTCATTTATTTTTTCTGCAATGGCCTTATCATCCTTTAGTGCTCCTTTAGCATCTCAATCGTCCAGTGGCCCAACTGGTTGTTTAGCAGGCTTCCTGCTTCTGATGTACTTAAAAACTTTTTTGCTATTACTTTTTAAGTCTTTGGCTAGCTGTTCTTCAAATTCTTTATTGGCCTTCTTAATGATATTTTTACACTTCATTTGCCAGAGTTTATGCTCCTTTCTATTTTCCTCACTAGGATATAATTTCGACTTTTTAAAGGATGCCTTTTTGCCTCTCACTGCTTCTTTTACTTTGTTGTTTAGGCATGGTGGCCCTTTTTGGTACTCTTACTATGTTTTTTAATTTGTGGTATACATTTAAGTTGAGCTTCTATTGTGGTGTCTTTAAAAAGTTTCCATGCAGCTTGCGGGGATTTCACTTTTGGTGCTGTACCTTTTAATTTCTGTGTAACTAACTTCCTCATCTTTGTGTAGTCTCCCTTTCTGAAATTAAATGCTACAGTGTTGGGCTGCTGTCGTGTTTTCCCTGCCACAGGGATGTTATATTCAATTATATTAAGGTCACTATTACCAAGCGGTCCGGCTATATTCACCTCTTGGACCAGATCCTGTGCTTCACTTAGGATCAAGAATTGCCTCTCCTCTTGTGGGTTCCAGGACTAGCTGCCCCAAGAAGCAGTCATTTAAGGTGTCAAGAAACTTTATCTCTGCATCCCATCCTTAGATGACCTGTACCCAGTCAATATGGGGATAGCTGAAATCTCCCATTATTATTGAGTTAT
Organism: Chelonia mydas; assembly: GCF_015237465.2. Lineage (NCBI taxonomy): Eukaryota > Metazoa > Chordata > Testudines > Cheloniidae > Chelonia > Chelonia mydas. Next base: position 125,164,687 of record NC_057852.1, on the reverse strand, counting down.
TTATTTTAATAGCCTCTCTAATCTCCCTGAGCATTTCACAGTCACTATCACCATCCTGGTCAGGTGGTCGGTAGTATGTCCCTACCACTATATTTTTATCATTAGAGCATGGAATTACTATCCATAGAGATTCTGTGGTACAGTTTGAGTCATTTAAGATTTTTACTTCATTTGATTCTACGCTTTCTTTCACATATAGTGCCACTGTGCCACCAGCATGACCTGTTCTGTCCCTTCTATATATTTTGTACCCTGTCCCATTGATTTTGTACTTTGTCCCATTGATTATCCTCATTCCACCATGTTTCTATGATGCCTATTATATAAATAGCCTAATTTAATATGAGGCATTCTAGTTCACCCATCTTATTATTTAAACTGCTAGCTTTGTTATATAAGCACTTTTCAAACTTGTCACTTTTTGTGACCTTACATGATGTAATTGAATGGGACTCTTTTTTATTTGACTGTTTCTCATCAGATCCTACCTGTATTTTATCATCTTCATTAGAAACAAAGAATGTAGGCCACACTTACAAGATGGGGGACGATATTCTGGAATGTAGTGATACTGAAAAGGATGTAGAGGTATTGGTAGATAACCAGTTGAACATGGTTGCTGCAGCTTAGGATATGTCTACACTTAAAGCACTACAGAGGTACCACTGTAGCACTTCGGTGTAGACACTATCTACGCCGACAAGAGGGGTTCTCCCACTGGCATATGGAGTCCACCTTCCTGGGAGATGGGAGCTAGGTCAACAGAAGAATTCTTCCATCAACCTTGCACTGTCTACACCACGGGTTAGATCAACATAGCTACATCTCTCAGGGGTGTGGATTTTTCACACTTCTCAGAGATGTAGCTGTGCTGATGTAAGTTCCCTGCGTAGACCAGCCTAAGAGTGCAAACACAATGCCTGGATTTGTAAGCAGGGTTATATCAAGTAGGAATAAATGGTTATATTACCTCTGTATACAGCATTAGGAGACAATAAAAAGTTGAAAAAATTGGAAAGGTTTTAGAAAAGAGTTACAAGACTCACTCATCTGAAGTCAGGAAAGCCTGCTTTACAGTGAGAGACTTAAGAAGTTCCATGTATTTAGTTTATCCAAGGAAAGGTTAAGAAGTGACCTGATCAGGGTTTGTAAGTACCTATACTGGGAAGAGATTTCTGATAAGTAAATGGCTCTTTAATTTACAGAAAAAGGCATAATGAGATCCAGTAGTTGGAAGCTGAAGCTAGACAAATTCAGACTACAAATAAGGCAGACATTTTAACAGCGAGGGAAATTAACTATTGCAGTGGTTTTCAACTTTTCATTTGTGGATCTCAGGGGGGTTGAAGTCTGGCCTTAAAGTCTATGAATCTCTCCCTCTCTCTCTCTCTCTACCTATCTATGTCCCCAAGGTACCTATCAGTATACTATCTAAACATATTATCCCACATTTTCAAAGGTAAATAGCTATTTTGGTGCTCCCATTTTTCCCCCAACTGAAACACCTTAAAGAAGCCTGATCTTTAGATAGCACTGAGCAACTCTTCTGATAATCAGGCCCCTTTAAGGTGTGTCAAATTGGGTTCCCAAAAATTGAGGCACCAAAAATCACTAATTGCATTTGAAAATGTGGGTCATCATAAATAGTTGTCAGTAATTGTACCCAAAGCATAACCCTTGGAACAAAGAGCCTGTTTCTCCTCACAGACCTGTGTAAATATGGAGCCAGTGAAGTTACACTGCTGTGAAACTGATGCATGTTAGAGGGTAATTTGTTCCAGGGAATGCATTTCATAAACATGGCTCCATTTTAAAAAAATATAATGGTTGTTATTTTTATAAAAGCAACTGAAAATTTGCTTTTCATTTTTATTATTATTATTATTATTATTTTGTGTGCAAAACCCAGTGGTGATTGTTTAATGGACAGCGTATAAACGCTTTATTCACACTGGTGAGCAGTCCCATTGAAATGAACAAGAATGCTCCCCTGAAAACTGATACAATAGGGGTTCACAATCAGGCTTTTAGATTTCATTGTTCGCTGTGTACCCTTAGAAAGTCTTTCCATTATGACTGTGAATACAGTTTTCTACTCATCCTAAAACCCACCACTTCAGCTTGCTGAGCAAACAGAAGTTTCCCTAAAAAGGCTACATTTATTTAAAGCTAAATTAGTGAAAATACACCAAGCAAAAAGGGGAAAATGTTCTGTTTGTAAAACTATTTTTGTGTCAAAATTTATCAATTTTACTTGAAATGTAAACATTTCTTCCTCACAGCTGTATCCCAATCTCCAGAACATGAATATGCATTCTTTTAAAATGCACGCAGAATTATTAGTGAAGATGATGGCTTTGAAAATCTGCCTTAAAGCACAAGCTTTCTTTCCCTCATTAGAAGCGTAATTGAGAAATGCCTTGCAAAGAATCTGATAAATGAATATGTATGGGTGTTTTACATGTTGCAACATATTGGCAGTCATTCCTAATTTAAGGTTGGATGCAGATAGCAAACTTCATAATGTAAACCAGGATCTAATCTCTCACTAATACAAATTCATATTCCATATTGTATATCCGGCTGTTGAAGTTTAAAATGCTGCGGCAGTACTAGCGTTAGCATTCCAGAGATATTTGTTAACATTTCTCTTGAGACTGCTCATATACGCTCACCCTCCTAGAGATAGCATGAGACTCGAAATGAATTTGTCGGTGAGGCTTCAGAGCCCTATTCTATTCATATATGGTTTCATTTTTCTCAACATGACCTTTGGTTCTCAGCAGCGATGGCTTTGGTTTGCTACTGGTTTAGAAGCAGCAGCTTTAAGTGAAAATGAGTCCATGTCTTTTTTAGCTCTTAACAAAACTGTGGTCTTGTAGTGAACACAGAGATCATATCTCCCTCACAAAGTGTTACACGCAGGTTAAAGGATGTCTGCCCTGTTTCATGGGAAATGCAGGTCTCTCTTGGACTGCTGCTTGATTTCAATAAAAATGAATGGGGAAACATGGAAATGGGAAACTTCATGGATAAGAAAAGTGAGCTGTAGCTCACGAAAGCTCATACTCAAATAAATTGGTTAGTCTCTAAGGTGCCACAAGTACTCCTTTTCTTTTTGCGAATACAGAATAACACGGCTGTTACTCTGAAACCTTTCATGGATAAGCTTCATGAACTTTACTGTTTTTATTATACAGAGGGAAAAAAGAATTTAGTTAAAGGAATATTTGGATACTTACGAGTTGCTCATGGTGAAAAATATTTAAAAACATGAAAAGTCTTTTAAAAATGCTCTTAGTAATATGGAATAATACAGGTAATGAAAATAGTGACAATATATTATTATTATTGTTAATAATTGATATTATTATTTAGTCTTGTTTTATTACAACAGTGACCATTGCCATTAAGATTGCAAATCAGTTTCTATTATAATCCTATTTTCACCACATTCTTGAACATAAAACATGTGGAATGATATTTTTGGCCAAAGATTAGCTAGGTAGCTAGCTATTTTTTATATTTTATTTATTAAAATTAGCTCTTAATGATATGCAATAATGATAATGAAAATATAATTGTAATGATGCCATATTGCTAATTGGATATAATTGCTATTTATTTTATATCAAGTGCTGCTAGTGACCTCTGTGTTTTAGTTACAGGAGAATGGAAGAAAAATATATATACATTTTGCATAGTAAAATATTCCAGCCACCTTTAAGAACCAACAACAACAAAATCAGGGTTATCGCACAAATGGCTGAAGTTTGAACCAGTATTGGCATAATACTCCTACGGGACTGGTGCTTTTGCTTGGTGTAAAAAAAAAAATCCCGCAAGCCATAGGAATTTGAAAAGTATATACTGAACATAACTAAATTTTCTACTGCTCAAGCCGAAAGGAGTTAAAAAAATTGATGCACAGTGCATGTGCTTGCAGCTAGGTAAGTGCCCAGTCCTACAAACACTGATACAGCTGAGTAATTTTACTCCTATGAGTAGTCCAGTTGAGGCCAATGGGACTACTCACAGAAGTAATTATTCCCATGTACCAGTGTTTGCAGGATTGGGGTACAATAATAGCAGTGTTGTTCAAAAGCCAGAGGAGCTTATAAGATGCACAAGCTGAATAAGCCAATAGCTGTGGAGTAAGGAACTCAAAAGAAGTGGAAATCAAATACATGCAGCGGTAGGATAGTAACATTTGCTGGCAAAGCTTGTAATATGTGCAACTGATTGCCTCCAGATTTTCTGGTGGGTCCTTCCTTCCTTTTTCTGGTCCCTGCACCTCCTTGAAAGCCCTTAAAAATTAACTACAAAATGCATACTAATGCACTGTTAAGGTTATGAGACATAAAGTCCTCAAAAATCAGGACATTTCAGAATATAAGCTTGCTCCAGAAATGTGAATTCAGGCACATTGAACTTACCTGTGATACTTTCTAATCCTCTCTTCCATATAGAAGCTTTCTATACCCAGGGCTATTTTAACCTACGCCAGAGGGTGCCATGGACTTTCCATCAGCTGAGAATAGCCAGAATGCAGTAGCAATCGGGCCAAGCCTCTTGCTACCTTCAGCATGCCCACTAGGCTGAGGCTAGGAGGAGAGGGTGATGCAAGCTTAGAATTTCCCTTTTGCAGGGGAATTCTAGCTGGCCCAATTCCAGCCACATTGTACCACTCTTGCAGCACAAAAAGGCAAGAACAAAACTGAGAATCTGTCTACTCGCTTTCATGATCACAGAATAATTCATGTATTTTTGCTGTCCTCTAAAAGGCAGAGAAGTCTGGCAAAAACATAGATACAAGATATGAAGCATAGTTTTTCTCTCATTTCTAAAAAGAAAAGGAGTACTAGTGGCACCTTAGAGACTAACCAATTTATTTGAGCATAAGCTTTCGTGAGCCATATCAAAAAAGGAAGCAGCAGAAAATTAGCCTGAATAACAGTACATACACTGGATGAAGTGAGCTGTAGCTCACGAAAGCTTATGCTCAAATAAATTAGTTAGTCTCTAAGGTGCCACAAGTCCTCCTTTTCTTTTTCAGTACATAGTATGGCCAGATCTTTCAAACATGCATATTCATACATTTGTTCACATGTGGAGTCCCATTCAGGACAATAGGACTGCTCATATGAGTAAAGTTACAAATGTGTGCTTCTGCCGGTTCAGGGTCTAGATCAATACAACTTGTAGCAGTATACCTTCTGTGTCGTGGGACTCTCTGAATCTGGACTGAAAATTATTTAATGCTCTGATGACGAATTGTGAAGCAATAGCCACATACCTGTAGCACTATTGAAATGGAAGGAAGAGAATGAAATAACCAAACCAAATCGAACACACGCCCTCTTGTGTTAATGAAAGACAACCAGAAATTTTCCACTGAATGCATCCGATGAAGTGAGCTGTAGCTGACGAAAGCTTATGCTCAAATAAATCTGTTAGTCTCTAACGTGCCACAAGTCCTCCTTCTCTTTTTGAGAAATCTGAAGTGTAGCTTCATCACCAGGTTTAACCCATGTGTAACATTACTGGTTGGCTTTTCAAGAGCGCCGAACGTTGGCCTAACTCTGCTCCGATTAAGTCACTGGTAAAACTCCCATTGACTTCAGTGGGAACAGAGTTAGGCCAGCGTGGGGTGTTTTTGAAAATCTCACCCCTCAGCGCATGCATCAGTCTGACCAAATACAGTTGTCTTAGTTTATATTTCTAGTGTGAATAGGATTTCACTGTATCTAGGATTTGACTTTCACCAATCTTTTCCTCCCTGCTGATCTGCTACTGTTTGGTCTGTCTGTATTAAATGTTCCTGGTCCTTTCAGACCTTTGGGTTATGGATGGGAAGCTATTGTTGTGCATGAGTGGGACATGGCATTTTTTACCTGTCTGATTTTATCATGGATTCCTTTCCTTTCTAGTATCTGAAAGGATGCTAAGTAGAGATCATTGGCCAATACAAAGACCCTGGTCTGAACAACCCCTGAACTTACAGGCAAGTTAGAGGGCCTGATTCCCTGTTGCTCTGCACCTTGTCTAGTCATTCATACCAGTGCAAACTGCATGTAAGATGCACCCCTCTGAGCTGGCTGTGTTTTACACCCACTTTGCACTGGTGTAAATGATCACAAAAGGTGTAGGGCACTGGAGAGTCCAACTCAGAGTCTGGGTCGGGACTTCATGGCTAGTCTCTGTATCCTTAATGGGATGTATCAAGACCCTCTTCTGTCAGACCTGAATCTGAAATTCATGGCTCAGGCTACAGCTGGTGAGAAAATGCATTTTTCCATGTGGAAAATGTCCGGGTTTGTTTTTTTTTTTTTGGCACCAAGCCAAAAAGTGTTCATTTTGTGACCAAAAATGTTCAGTTTTCAAAGTCTCAGCTTTGTGATGAAGCATTGAATATGTTAAAGGAAAGAAGGCACTTTCCACGAAAATGTCTGTTTTATGGGAAATCCAATTTTCCACTGGAACAAAAAGTTTTCCAGAAAAATGTTGATGAGCCCTAGCTCAGACCCATCTCTTTTACTAAGACCTTATCCCAGGAGGTCTTTCTTTGTTTTACTCCTCCCTTTCATATTGACAATCCATATGACAGCTTACACTGCTGCTACAGTTTTCAGCTTCCTGTCTTAGTAACAGAGTATAATCTTTGTTTTAGACTATCCATTTATTCCATAAAGCGAGGCTGCTAATCTACTCTGATGAGTTTCTTCCCCAGTGGAACACAGGATACTGCTCTGAGGTTGTCAATATGTTTTGCTCCCAGGTTATTGCTTGCACTTGCAAAGGAGAAAGAGTTGA